>NC_058406.1:87249139-87543742 GCF_002201575.2 Neomonachus schauinslandi | reverse complement strand
ATCTATCTATCTATCTATCTATCTATCTATCTATCTATCTATCTATCTATCTATCATCTATCTATCATCATCTATCTATCATCTCTCTATCACCGCAATAGACTCCAGAGTTCCAATAGTAACATTAAACAGATTGTGCCAGATTGTTGTCCAGGTAAGCAGACATTTCTGGTGCTTCCTAGTCTGTCATCTTCCCAGAATCCTCTTACTCAAGTAAGTATCTTAAAAAATTATTTAAAGGGCCTGTTTGATAAGATATAGAGACAACATATTGCCTAGGATTAGAAAAAAATAATCTCAGGCTTATAAATATTTTTTAGAGTGTTGATTACGTATGTTATAAAGCAGAATTCTATGAATTTAACATTTAGAATAAACAAAAATAATAATGTTTAAAGCATTTTAATCACAATAGCTTTTACAGAGGGAAATTAATGTCATAGTTTATATGATTTTCATATTAAACATAAGAAAAGTGTTTTCTTGGGGTGCCTGGGTGGCTCAGTTGTTAAGTGTCTGCCTTCAGCTCAAGTCATGATCCCAGGGCTCTGGGATCGAGCCCCACATCTGGCTCCCTGCTCAGCGGAAGGCATGCTTCTCCCTCTCACACCCGCTGCTTGTGTTCCCTCTCTCGCTGTGTCTCTCTCTGTCAAAAAATAAATAAAATCTTTAAAAAAAAAAGTGTTTTCTTTTATACCTATATTCTTTTGTGTTTTGTCTGTGATATGATTTCTTCCATGTCCTAAATAATTTAAATTTAATATTTAGAGGATGAATGTTTAGAATTTTAAGTTTAGTAGATTATAAGCACTGCAATAAATAATTTTAATATCTTTGAATTAGTATTTAAAGTATAGATGATTTTAAGTGTGATTCTTAAAATGTTTCATAAAAAAACATAAAAGTGTCAGTTTCACCCAACCCCACACTTTGAACATGATATTAGTTTTAGATTTAGATAAGATTATTTATTACATACTATATATAATAAATATATATTATATATTATATATATTATTTTTAGATTTAGATTATTTAGATTTAGTCTGGGTCACTGTTTTTTTATCTTTAATTTGGTAAATAACTGATAGATCTGTCAGTTGCCATAGATAAGAAACAGAAACATGGGAGCCAGTCATTCTCAAACTCTGCTGTTTCCCCTCTCCCCCAATCAGCCCAAAATACCAGGGCAGATGTAACATTTAACTATAAATCATCACAAACTATTAAATAGTGAACTAAATTTTTCTCTCTTCTTCATCTCTACTGGCATTTCTCAAGACATCCCAAATGTGAAATAAGCTTACTGTATATCAGATCAGAAAAAATGGAGTTTTGCACTGATATGGGAGACACATCAATAAAAATAAAATCTGTCTTATTGTACACTAAACAATACAAAATTATTAATGCATATTTTATTTGGTTTTAACATTAAATATTGTATAGCATGTGCTTCATTTTATTGGTGTTTAATATCTGATTAAGGTGGGATTTCTTAATTCTAGCATGCATAATGCTGAGAAAAAGGTTATGAAAACAGCTTTCTGGTAACTTCTGCTACTGAAATAGCCCTGTTCTCTCCATAAATTGTGAAACTAAATAGCTGAAATCCATGGGTCAGGCTAACTCATCATATGCCTTCTGCAACAATCCTTTTGATAATCTAGAGGAAGCAGGCATTCATTTCCATTCTTCAAGCACCTGGTTTCTTAAAGAAACATGCTCATTGATTGAAAATTAAATTTTGGAAATCATCGTCCTGATTATATTTTTGAAGTGACCGATTTCATGGGATTTTAAAATAAAACATTGTTCCATTAAACTCCTCTCGAATAAATTTTATTTCTGCTGACATCTGGGGCTGCAAATCCTGAAAGGATATGAAGGGTGATTTTGTGTATTACTACTCCCCCAAAGCAGTAACAACACTTTCATTTTTTTAAACATATATGCATTTTAGGGGTGGTGTTCATTTGGTAGAGCTGCCAGAACAATGTAACACAAACTAGATTGCTTAAACAGCAGAAATCTATTGTCTCACAGTTCTGGGGCTAAAAGTCCAAAGTCAAGGTATCTATCTGCAAATTTGGTTCTTCTTGAGAAAAAGATCTATTCTAGGCCGTCTCTTTGGCTTGTGGATGGCTGTCTCTCCCTGTGTCTCTTCACATGGCAACCCCCCCCCCATGTGTGTGCATGCCTCTAAATTTCCCCTTTCCAGGTGACCATCAGTCATATTGGATTAGAACCCACCCTAATGATACCATTTTAACTTAAAGACCAAATTTCCAAATGAGGTCACATTCTGAGATCCTGGGGGATGGATTTCAAAATATAAATTTGGGGATGGGGACACAATTCAATCCATAAAAGAAGTAAATATTTAAATTAATTTAAAATTTTTTTGTACAGGCATTCTTATCTTAAATCATAAAAACAGAGTTATCTTCTTACCAAGAAGAACTCTGACTTCATTATATTCTACGAGTATCTTTATATGAGGCAATCTAATAAGTAGAAATATATGAAAGAGCTCTTCTCTGCATCTTTAGAGATAATTCATTATATTCTACTCCTCTAGACCTTTGAATAAAAGAGTAAAAATGTGAATGTTGATACACACATATACACAGAGTCTGATCTAATCTGTCAGTTTTGTTATCACGAGAAAGTATTTTCAGGCATTATTCTTTTGTTTAACATAAAAGTGAAAGAAAATATTGCCAAATTTGGCAAACTAAAAAGAAGTATTAAAAAAAAGCATCAACATTATGTTTGGATAAGGGAAATTTTAAAAGATATAATAATATATTTCAAATAAAGCATTTTCAACTAAGAGTTCAAAAATTACAATAACCAAAAAAATTAATAGAAATGTTATAGTTATTGATGACACTAAAGCTGCATACTTGCAGATAAAAAGAATTTGCTAATGAATTATAATTATTTCTTCTAAAAATGAAGGGCACAGTGATTATCATATAATGTTACAATGTCATAATATTTCAGATATACTATAAAACAATATACTTAGTCTGTACTAGAGTACAACGTATCCATCCTTTTTTTGCAGCATGCAAAAAATGCTTGAAGATGTTAAATTCCCTTACTATGCCAAAATGTTTGTCATTCAACTATTTCTTAGCCAGATGATACTTGTTGGTTTTTTGGTACAAAAAAAAAAAAAAAGTATTGTAGTTGAGCAGATTAAAAGCAATGTTCTAGAAATATTGTATCTATTTTCCCATGCACTTAAAAAATTACCAAGGACTTACTGTTTTTGTTGATTTTATACCCAGGACTGCTAATATACCTCCATAGATCTAGGCCTTTCTAGATTAATTAGCTCTTCAAAGTTAATAGTTAAAGCACTTTAAATGAAGTTCTGTGTCCTCACATCCTATTTATCAACATCTGAGTCCTGATAGTCCATATAGGTAAACAGAAAACTCTCAAATAAATAGGCACACTATGATATTTATAGATGAACTGAGGTATTCAGCAGCATTCTTCATATTGGAAAATTCAAAATAATGTGATCTTTACTGAATATTGCTTCTAAAACGCATTGTCTAAGAGAAGGCTGTCATAAAAGGACTTTAGTAAATGCCACCAGTATAGTAAAATCCAGTTTCAGAAATCATTTATTTATTTTTTTATTTTTTAATTTTTTTAAAGATTTTATTTATTTATTTGACAGAGACAGAGACAGCGAGAGCAGGAACACAAGCGGGGGAGTGGGAGAGGGAGAAGCAGTCTTCCTGCTGAGCCGGGAGCCTGATGTGGGACTCGATCCCAGGACCCTGGGATCATGACTTGAGCCAAAGGCAGTCGCTTAACCAACTGAGCCACCCAGGTGCCCAAGAAATCATTTATTTTTTTAAGATTTTATTTATTTATTTGACAGAAAGAGGCACCGCAAGAGAGGGAACACAAGCAGGGGGAGTGGAAAGGGAGAAGCAGGCTTCCCGCTGAGCAGAGAGCCTGATATGGAACTTGATCCCAGGACCCTGAGATCATGACCCGAGCCAAAGGCAGACGCTTAATGACTGAGCCACCCAGGCGCCCCCAGAAATGATTTTTTTAAAAAATAAAACTTATCACAATGCATTTTAAAATGAATAAATGCTTTAGTTTTGATATTCAGGCTGTAATATTCCAAAAAATGAGACAGTAATGATGAATATATTTTAAAAATTAAAAAAAAATAATATTCTTTACCTTGTGTCTTCTCTAGTTCTAACTGAATTTAAGATAATATTTCTAATGACACCAACTCTTTTGGGGTTCCTGGATCCAATGTGGGAGGGAGGTACCCAAGCAATTCTTGGGCACTAGCAGGGTGTATAGGAATTCAACTTAATTCTGACACTATCTACCCAGAGACAGTATCAGACTCCACAGGTTAAGGGTTAAGTCCTACAAAACTGTCCTCCACCCACCTTTAGACACCAGTCACAAGCCCTAGGCTGTCACCTGTGTTTCTGACCAACCAACTACAGACTGGCGATTCCAAAGACTACTTCCTTATGTTCTTTTATTTATTTATTTTTATTTTTTTCTATTTTTTACAATCTTATTTTATTGTTATATTAATCACCATACACTACATCATTAGTTTTTGATGTAGTGTTCCATGATTCATTGTATATAACACCCAGTGCTCCATTCAATACATGCACTCTTTAATACCCATTACCAGGCTAACCCATTCCCCCATCCCCTCCCATCTAGAATCCTCAGTTTGTTTCTCAGAGTCCATAGTCTCTCATGGTTCATCTCCCCCTTGATTCCCTCCCCTTCATTTTCCCTTCCTACTATATTCTCTCTCTCTCTTTTTTTTTTTTTAACATATAATGTATTATTTGTTTCAGAGGTACAGGTTTGTGATTCAAGAGTTTCACACAATTCCTAGTGATACCATAGTACATACCCTCCCCAATGTCTATCACCCAGCCACTCCATCCCTCCCACCGCCACCACTCCTGCAACCCTCAGTTTGATTCCTGAGATTAAGAATTCCTCATATCAGTGAGGTCATATGATACATGTCTTTCTCTGATTGACTTATTTCGCTTAGCATAGTACCCTCCAGTTCCATCCACGTCATTGCAAATGGCAAGATTTTGTGTTTTTTGATGGCTGAATATTTCATTGTATATATATACCACTTCTTCTTTATCCATTCATCGACTGATGAACATCTTGGCTCTTTCCACAGTTTGGCTATTGTGGACATTGCTGCTATGAACATTTGGGTGCATGTACTCCTTCAGATCACTACATTGGTATCTTTGGGTAAATACCCAGTAATGCAATTGCTGGGTCATATGGTAGCTCTAGTTTCAACTTTTTGAAGAACCTCCATACTGTTTTCCAGAGTGGCTGCACCAGCTTGCATTCCCACCAACAGTGTAGGAGGGTTCCCCTTTCTCCGCTTCCTCGCCACCATCTGTCATTTCCTGACTTGTTCATTTTAGCCATTCTGACTGGTGTGAGGTGGTATCTCATTGAGGTTTTGATTTGGATTTCCCTGATGACCAGTGATGTTAAGCAATTTTTCATGTGTCTGTTGGCCATTTGGATGTCTTCTTGGGAAAAATGTCTGCTCAGGTCTTCTGCCCATTTCTTGATTGGATTATTTGTTCTTTGGGTGTTGAGTTTGATAAGTTCTTTACAGATTTTGGATACTAGCCCTTTATCTGATATGTCATTTGCAAATAGCTTCTCCCATTCTGTCAGTTGTCTTGGTTTTGTTGACTGTTTCCTTTGCTGTGCAAAAGCTTTTTATCGAAGTCCCAATAGTTCATTTTTGCCCTTGCTTCCCCTGCCTTTGGCAATGTTTCTAGGGAGAATTTGCTGTGGCTGAGGTCGAAGAGGTTGCTGCCTGTGTTCTCCTTTAGGATTTTGATGGACTCCTGTCTCACCTTTAGGTCATTCATCCATTTTGAGTTTATTTTGTGTGTGGTGTAAGGAAATGGTCCAGTTTCATTCTTCTGCATGTGGCTGTCCAATTTTCGCAATACCATTTGTTGAAGAGACTGTCTTTTTTCCATTGGACATTCTTTCCTGCTTTGTTGAAGAATAGTTGACCATAGGGTTGAGTGTCCATTTCTGGGCTCTCTATTCTGTTCCATTGATCTATGTGTCTGTTTTTGTGCCAGTACCATACTGTCTTGATGGTGACAGCTTTGTAATAGAGCTTGAAGTCCAGAGTTGTGATGCCACCGGCTTTGCTTTTCTTTTTCAACATTTCTCTGGCTATTCGGGGTCTTTTCTGGTTCCATACAAATTTTAGGATTGTTTGTTCCATTTCTTTGAAAAAAGTGGATGGTATTTTGATGGGGATTGCGTTGAATGTGTAGATTGCTCTAGGTAGCATTGACATCTTCACAATATTTGTTCTTCCAATCCATGAGCATGGAAAGTTTTTCCATTTCTTTGTGTCTTCCTCAATTTCTTTCATGAGTATTTTATAGTTTTCTGAGTACAGATTCTTTGCCTCTTTGGTTAAATTTATTCCTAGGTATCTTATGGTTTTGGGTGCAATTGTAAATGGGATCGACTCCTTAATTTCTCTTTCACCTGCCATGTTGTTGGTGTATAGAATGCCACTGATTTCTGTGCATTGATTTTATATCCTGCCACTTTACTGAATTCCTGTATGAGTTCTAGCAGTTTTGGGGTGGAGTCTTTTGGGTTTTCCACATAAAGTATCATATCATCTGCAAAGAGTGAGAGTCTGACTTCTTCTTTGCTGATTCGGATGCTTTTTATTTCTTTTTGTTGTCTGATTGCTTTGCCTAGGACTTCTAGTACTATATTGAAAAGCAGTGGTGATAGTGGACATACCTGCCATATTCTTGACCTTAGAGGGGAAGCTCAAAGTTTTTGCCCATTGAAAATGATATTTGCTGTGGGTTTTTCATAGATGGCTTTTATGATATTGAGGTATGTATCCTCTATCCCTACACCGTGAAGAGTTTTAATCAAGAAAGGATGCTGTACTTTGTCAATGCTTTTTCTGCATCTATTGAGAGGATCATATGGTTCTTGTTCTTTCTTTTATTAATGTATTGTATCACATTGATTGATTTGCGGATGTTGAACCAAACTTGCAGCCCAGGAATAAATCCCACTTGGTCACGGTGAATAATCCTTTTAATGTACTGTTGGATCCTATCGGCTAGTATTTTGGTGAGAATTTTTGCATTCATGTTCATCAGGGATTTTGGTCCGTTATTCTCCTTTTTGATGGGGTCTTTGTCTGGTTTTGGGATCAAGGTAATGCTGGCCTCATAAAACGAGTTTGGAAGTTTTCCTTCCATTTCTATTTTTTGGAACAGTTTCAGAAGAATAGGTATTAATTCTTCTTGAAATGCTTGGTAGAATTCCCCTGGGAAGCCGTCTAGCCCTGGGCTTTTGTTTTTTGGGAGGTTTTTGATGACTGCTTCAATTTCCTTAGTGGTTATAGGTCTGTCCAGGTTTTCTATTTCTTCCTGGTTCAGTTTTGATAGTTGATACATCTCTAGGAATGCATCCATTTCTTCCAGATTATCAAATTTGCTGTCATAGAGTTGCTCATAATATGTTCTCATAATTGTTTGTATTTCTTTGGTGTTGGTTGTGATCTCTCCTCTTTCATTCATGATTTTATTTATTTGGGTCCTTTCTCTTATCTTTTTTTGGTAAGTCTGGGAAGGGGCTTATCAATCTTATTAATTCTTTCAAAGAACTAGCTCCTAGTTTCGTTGATCTTTTCTACTATTCTTTTTGTTTCTATTTCATTGATTTCTGCTCTGATCTTTATTATTTCTCTTCTCCTGCTGGGTTTAGGCTTTATTTGCTGTTCTTTCTCCAGCTCCTTTAGGTGTTAGGTTAGGTTGTGTACTTGAGACCTTTCTTGTTTCTTGAGAAAGGCTTGTATGGCTATATACTTTCCCCTTAGGACCACCTTTGCTGCATCCCAAAGATTCTGAACAGTTGTGTTTTCATTTTCATTGGTTTGCATGATTTTTTTTAATTCTTCTTTAATTTCCTGGTTGACCCATTCATTCTTTAGTAGGATGCTCTTTAGCCTGCATGTATTTGAGTTCTTTCCGACTTTCCTCCTGTGATTGAGTTCTAGTTTCAAAGCACTGTGGTCTGAAAATATGCAGGGAATGATCCCAATCTTTTGGTACCGGTTGAGACCTGATTTGTGACCTAGGATGTGATCTATTCTGGAGAATGTTCCATGGGCATCAGAGAAGAATGTGTATTCTGTTGCTTTGGGATGGAATGTTCTGAATATGTCTGTGAAGTCCATTTGGTCCACTGTGTCATTTAAAGTCTTTATTTCCTTGTTGATCTTTTGCTTAGATGATCTGTCCATTTCAGTGAGGGGGGTGTTAAAGTCACCTACCATTATTGTATTGTTGTCGATGTGATTCTTTAATTTTGTAATTAATTGGCTTATATAATTGGCTGCTCCCATGTTAGGGGCATATATATTTACAATTGTTAGTTCTTCTTGTTTGATAGACCCTTTAAGTATGACATAGTGTCCTTCCTCATCTCTTATTATAGTCTTTGGTTTAAAATCTAATTTGTCTGATATAAGGATTGCCACCCTGGTTTCTTTTGGTGTCCATTAGCATGGTAAATGGCTTTCCACCCCCTCACTTTCAATCTGGAGGTGTCTTTGGGTCTAAAATGAGTCTCTTGTAGACAGCATATTGATGGGTCTTGTTTTTTTATTCAATCTGATAGCCTGTGTCTTTTGTTTGGGGCATTTAGCCCATTTACATTCAGGTAACTATTGAAATATATGAATTTAGTGCCTTTGTACTGCCTGTAAGGTGACTGTTACTGTATATTGTCTCTGTTCCTTTCTGGTCTATGTTGCTTTTAGGCTCTCTCTTTGCTTAGAGGACCCCTTTCAACGTTTCTTGTAGGGCTGGTTTCGTGTTTGCAAATTCTTTTAGTTTTTATTTGTCCTGGAAGTTTTTTATCTCTCCTTCTGTTTTCAATGACAGCCTAGCTGGATATAGTATTCTTGGCTGCATATTTTTCTCGTTTGGTGCTCAAAATATATCATGCCAGTCCTTTCTGGCCTGCCAGGTCTCTGTGGACAGGTCTGTTGCCATTGTAGGTTACATATCTCTTCTCCCGAGCTGCTTTCAGGTTTTTCTCTTTGTCTCTGAGACTCGTAAGTTTTACTATTAGATGTTGGGGTGTTGACCTATTTTTATTGATTTTGAGAGGGGTTCTCTGTGCCTCCTGGTTTGATGCCTGTTTCCTTCCCCAAATTAGGGAAGTTCTCTGCTATAATTTGCTCCAAGATACCTTGTGCCCCTCTCTCTCTTTCTTCTTCTTCTGGGATCCCAATTATTCTAATGTTGTTTCGTCTTATGGTATCGCTTATCTCTTGAGTTCTGCCCTCGTGATCCAATAGCTGTTTATCTCTTTTTCTCAGCTTCTTTATTCTCCATCATTTGGTCTTCTAGATCACTAATTCTCTCTTCTGCTTCATTTATCCTAGCAGTTAGAGCCTCCATTTTTGATTGCACCTCATCAATAGCCTTTTTGATTTCAACTTGGTTAGATTTTAGTTCTTTTATTTCTCCAGATAGGGTTCCTAGGGTTTCTCTAGTATCTTCCATGCTTTTTTCAAGCCCAGCTAGTATTTTATAATCGTCATTCTGAACTCTAGTTCTGACATCTTACTAATGTCCGTATTGATTAGGTCCTTGGTAGTCAGTACTGCCTCTTCTTTTTTTTTTGAGGTGAGTTTTTCCATCTTGTCATTTTGTCCAGAGAAGAATAGATGAATAAGAGAACAAAATGCTAACAGGGTAACAACAACCCCACAAAAATATACACTAAACAAATCGGAAGAGATCCTAAACCAGGGGAAAAGGAAGGGAAAGAAAGAAAACAGAAAAAGAAAAAAAAAAGAGTATGATCAAATATGATCAGGCTGCTGAATAGATCAGTGCCACACACTAGATTTTGGGCATATTTTGGTCTGTTAGAAGAAACTGTCTCCTAAAATTTTAAAGAAAGAAAAACTTACTGATATACAAAAATAAGGGTAAATACGATGAAGGGATTGAATAGGACTGTAAAGATGAAAATTATAAAAGATTTTATAAAAGGAATTAGTAAGAAGGTGGTTGAAAAAAGAAAGAAGAGAAACTAAAAAAAAAAAAAAGAGAGAATGTGATCTGGCAGGAGACTAGAACAAAGCCGTACACTAGCGATTTAGGGTATATTTTGGTCTGTTAGATGAAACTGTATCCCAAAATTTTAAAGAGAGAACAACTTATATATATATATACCAAAAATTATAAGGTTAGCTACAATGAAGGGATAGAATATGTATCTAAAAATGAAAAATAAAAAAGATTTTTAAAAAAGGGATTGATAAGATGTTGGTTGAAAAAGGGAAAAAGAAAAATACAAAAAAAAATAGAAAAAGAAAATTTAAAAAATTAACTTTGGAAGACTAAAGACTCATGGGAAAAAAGCCATGAATTCTATGTGCTGTATTCCCCTAGTGCTGGAGTTCTGCTGTTCTCATTGATCGGTAAATTTGGTCTTGGCTGGCTGTTCTTGCTGATCTTCTGGGGGAGGGGCCTGTTGCCATGGTTCCCAAATGTCTTTGCTGGAGGCAGAATTGCCCCACCCTTGCCAGGGCTGGGCTAAGTAATCTGATCGAGTTTGCTCTTGGTAGCTTTTGTTCCCTGCAAGCTTTCCATACAGCTTTAGAAGATGAGAGTGAAAATGGTGGCCTCCCAATTTCTACCCCGGAGGAGCCGAGAACTCGGGGTCCCACTCCTCAGTGAGGCCCCAGAGAAAAGCAGTCAATCATTCCCATCTCCCCGGTCTCTGGCCGCACTCTGTGCTCACCTGGCCTGTGACTGAGCATTTCTATCTCTGGCACACTACCCCGTCTGGAGTCTCCAAACCCAGCAGATTCCTGTGGTGCACTCCCATGCCACTCCTCCCAGGGGAGGAAGGGGAGTCTCCCTGGATCTGCTGCTTGTTGGGTCCCTGCTGGAAGAGCAGTGACCTGACTGCCACGGATCACAGTTTATGGCAACCCCGAGCTGAGAGCCCACTCCTCAGGTCCGCCTCTGCAGCCAGCTTCCCCACTCTGATACCTGGGAGCTCTGCTGCACTCAGGCACCCCCGGTTTTTCTGTGACTCTGAGGGTCCTGAGACCACACTTTCCCAGCGAGGGTTCCACCCCCGCTTAGGCACTGGAGCAATGTCCCTTAGTGGAGCAGACTTCTAAAAGTTCCGATTTTGTGCTCCACTGCTCTATCACTTGCTGGTAGCCGGTTGACGGAGGCTTTCTCACCCTGCCGTCTATCTTCCTGAATATCACCACGGATTCACTTCTCCACACATCCTACCTTCCAGAAAGTGGTCGCTTTTCTGTTCAGAGAGTTGTTGCTATTCTTTTCTTGGATCTCCTGTTGAGTTCATAGGTGTTCAGAATGGTTTAATACCTATCTAGCTGAATTCCTGGGACCAGACAAAATTTAGGTCACGTACTCCACCGCCATCTTGCTCCTCTTCCCCTTATATTCTTTTTTTTTTTTTTTTTTTTAAAGATTTTATTTATTTATTTGAGAGAGAGAGAGTGAGAGAGAGCAAGCACATGAGAGGGGGTAGGGTCAGAGGGAGAAGCAGACTCCCCGCCGAGCAGGGAGCCCGATGCGGGACTCGATCCCGGGACTCCAGGATCATGACCTGAGCCGAAGGCAGTCGCTCAACCAACTGAGCCACCCAGGCGCCCCCCTTATATTCTTTTAATTTGCTAAAGTGGCTCACAGAACTCAGGGAAACACTTACTTACATTTAAAAGATTAAAGGACATGATAAAGGATATGAATCAACAGCCAGATGAAGCGACACATAGGACAAGGTATGGGGAAAGGGTACAGAGCTTCCATGCCCTCTCCAATAGCAGGACTCACCCTCCATCTCCATGGAGCTCTCTGAACCCCGTCCTTTGAATTTCTATTGAGGCTTCATTGCATAGTCATGATTGACTAAGTCACTGGCCATTGGCTGATTCAACCTCTAGCCCTTCTCCCTTCCCTCCAATCCTCTAATCATATAGTTGGTAATCCTGGCAACAAGCACCCTCCCCCTCCATCCTGCTTGGGTGGAGTCCAAAACACAAAGTATTTTTGAAATGAATGCAGGCTTAATTCAAGTAGTATAAGCCTGGAAAATTTCTAAATTTTATATAGATTTTCAAGATAAACAATCCATGCATTACAAGTGAAAGCAAATCTCCCTTTTCATTAAAATTTAAAGTTTTAGAAAATGGCATTTAAAATACTTATTCTTTGTTTTAAAAGTGAGTTATTTGGACAAAGTTAACCCATGCTTTAAAAAGTCAACTGTCAGGGCGCCTGGGTGGCTCAGTTGGTTAAGCGACTGCCTTCAGCTCAGGTCATGATCCCAGGGTTCTGGGATTGGGCCCCTCATCGGGCTCTCTGCTCAGCTGGAAGCCTGCTTCTTCCTCTCCCACTCCCCCTGCTTGTGTTCCCTCTCACACTGTCTCTCTCTCTCCCTGTCAATTAAATAAATAAATAAAATCTTAAAAAAAAAGTCAACTGTCTGCAAATACAATGTAAATGAGCCTCTTGAATTAATTAAACAGAATCTGAGCCTTCTCTCTCAAAAATTGGGAAACAAGAGAAGTAAATAGAAATCAAGGATTAAGAAGTATGACAGATCAGTTAAGAGGGAAATATGTAAACAAATGTAACATTTGTTATGTATAATCAGAACTAAGATACTAAATACTTTCACAAATCCCTCAAGCAGAAAGAATACTTAGAAAATGCAATTTGTACTGGGATTATATTGGCTATTAGCAAATAATGAAGGGGAAAAAAAATCATCATTATTTACCACAACCAACCCAACTCCACCCGCATGTAACAAAACAAACAAAAACGGGCTGATATATTCTTAGATACATGATAGCACTTTTTATAAAAGGGAACAATATGTTTCTATAGGAAAGTGTTTAAATACAAGATTGTTCAAATTCAAGAAGTGAATATTAAATTAATTAATTCTTTGGCCCATTTTTGGAATGTTAAATATATGCCAGGCACTGTGTTAGCTAGTCACTAGTGTTCAATGTTAAGACACAATGCTTGACCACAAGTCACTTAATTGCTTAATAGAGAATACAGAAAAGAGAGGTCATTTCAACAAAGAAACCTAAGTGCTAAGACAGAGATAGTTACAAGGAATTATAGAACCAACCAACATTTTATGGAGTCCGAAAAGCCTTCTGAGGTGTCAGGAACACCAAAAGTTGGCCAGATGAGTGCAGGGAGATTATTCCAGGCAGAGGATAAGCATACATAAAAGGCTTGAAAGTGAAAAGAACACAGTGCTTCCAGAACATTGTATTATTCCTAGTATAATTGTGAGAGTAAATTTGGGTGTCTGCCCAATGATGAGGTTGGAGATGTAAAAAAAAATCCAGGTAATAGAGGCTTTTGTTGGCTATGTTTATGAGTTTGAACTTTATCTTTGGGGATATGGGGAGTTACTGAAAAAATTAACCACATTGTGATATTTTTGGTTCTAATGATACCACTCCGCCTTCAGTTTGAAGGATGGACTGGAAAGGGATCATGGCAAAAATATCAACACGTTGTTCTTGTTATAATTCTTTCAAGAGATGATGGCAGCCTGAGATAAGGTAGTTGCAGGGAGCATGGAGAAAGTGGCAGTCGAGAAGACAAAAAAGAATATGAAGAATTTTTCTACATTGGATAATTTGATAGGTGCTGTCTCATTTGTACCCACAGGATTTTAATTTATGGAGGTGGCTATGTGACAACAAGAAGAGGTTTATGCCATGGAAAGAAGATTTTTATTACATTTCCTGAGAGGAGAGGGCTCACCACACCATGCCCAGCCACATGGGAAAGAACCAGATTTTCAGGGCAGAAGGAAAGAGAAAGACTGGGCTAGAGCCTTTGTTAAGGTCTCCACAGAAATGTAATGCTAGGCAGAGTGAACAATGTAGGACTGGCTAGTTTGAATAATCCCAGCAGGGTTTGGGCTAAAGGAATGGTCTCCAACTGCCTGGTACCTGTCCCTGGGATGATTTAGGGCAAGGGAAATATTGGTTTGGTGTGTGAGAATTAGATAAGGACATGATTGGGATGACTCAGGGTTTGCTGGTTTGTATATCAAAAATGTGTTTATGGATAAACTGTTATTATCTTTAGGAATTAGCTAGCTCTGGGAGGGGCAATCGCATCCCTGGTCTGTAAGGTACTCAAATGCTATAGTATCAGGAATACAGTAAAGAATCTGGGCCTCCAGTAGACACATGAAAAAATGTTCAACATCACTCGGCATCAGGGAAATACAAATCAAAACTATAATGAGATACTGCCTCACACCTGTCAGAATGGCTAAAATTAACAACTCAGAAAAAATAGATGTTGGCAAGGATCTGAAAAAGGGGAACCCTCTTACACTGTTGGTGGGAATGCAAACTGGTACAGCCACTGTGGAAAACAGTATAGAGGTTCCTCAAAAAGTTAAAAATAGAACTACCCTAGGATCCAGCAATTGCACTATTAGGTATTTATCCAAAGGATACAAACATAGCGATCCGAAAAGGCATATGCACCCCAATGTTTATAGCAGCAATGTCCACAATAGTCAAGATATGGAAGGAGCCCAGATGTCCATCGACAGATGAATGGATAAAGAAGATGTGATATCTATATCTGGAATATTACTCAGCCATCAAAAAAAATGAAATCTTACCATTTGCGATGGATGGAATTGGTGGGTATTTTACTTAGTGAAATAAGTCAATCAGAGAAAGACAATTATATGATTTCACTCATATGTGGAATTTAAGAAACAGAACAGATGAGCATAGGGGAAGGGAGGGAAAAATAAAATAAAAGGAAATCAAAGAGGGAGATAACCATAAGAGACTCTTAACTATAGGAAACAAACTGAGGGTTGCTGAAGGGGAGGTCGGTGGGGTGATGGAGTAACTGGGTGATGGGCATTAAGGAGGGCACTTGATGTAATGAGCACTGGATGTTATATGCAACTGAGGAATCACTAAACTCTACCTCTGAAACTAATAATACACTATATGTTAACTGATTTTAAATAAATTTATTGTTAAAAAAAGTCCAGGCCTCACATACACACTGTAAATGGATCTCTGACCACCCCCCCGCAAAAAGTAAAGAAAATATAGTTCATATAATTGGTCTTGTAATGAATGGATGCCAAATTGATAAATATAGCATCTAACAAAACACAGAACAGATTGTAGTGCATTCACTGAACTCTCTATCACAGGAATAAAAACTAGTCTGTTCATGAGAGGTAGTGAAGGTAGGAATGTTTAAAGTGGTATTAGTGCATTAAAATAGAGATGTCTGATAGGAAATTAGATGTGTAGATCCAGAAATCAGAAGAGAAATATGGACTTCAGAGACGAACTTGGGATTTACCAGCAAGAATTATTAGGGAGTCATCAGAGAGTTATCAGTGAGAGTAGAAGATAGTGAAGTGGAAAGATGGCAACTAGAGTACATCCATAACATAAGAAGGGGGCCTAGGGCAGAATCCTGTGGAGTTAAATGCAATCCTTATTGCAATAAAGTACTAGACAAGAGGAATGCGAGCCACTTTTTTGGCTATTTTAGACCTTTCATAGATTGAATATTTTCTATGTTCAGCACCCTGAGTCAGATCTATGAACAGTGAAAGCACTTTTATTAAAGTCTAATAGAGAAGTTTTTGGTTTTATTTTTTAATCAGAAAAAAAAAACCTATAAATTAAGATTCGCAACAACACTGACCACTTGAAGAAAACCATTTGAGCACTTGCCATTAAAAATGTTATAGAGAAGAAAAAATGTTATATACATGTATATATTTTTAAGAAATTTGAAGGGTGTGGTAATAATTAATAGGCAAATAGGCCTGTCTCATACTTACAGAAAAGCTCAGTTGGTTTATCTTTTCAATAACTAGAATTTTATAAAGAGATGCTCATGCTAGAGTTTTTGAACTACATTTATGAGACAGTGTTTTATCCATTATATTTGAAAATTTTTCAAAGCTATATCTCTTTAAAAAATTTAAATCAATCACTCCTCTAGATATTTTTTCTCTGATATAGCTATAGATTAGTAGGATAATTTTTGTGAATAAACTGTACATTTTTCTCTGCATGTATTTCTCCACCTAGGAGAAATAAATTCACCTGATTTTACCTCAAACTATGAGACTTTTGATGGAATCAATTTGATTTAGTTGTCCCCAAAACACCCTCATAGAATTATTATACTGCTTGATTAGTGCATGAAAATGAAAGAAGCCCAGTGCAGCTAGAGTTTGGAGAGAAAAAAAGAGAGTGGCTATCATGGTGCAGAGATCCTGAGAAATGGACGGATTAGATATATTTAGGAGGTAGAAATGACAGATTGTATTGATGGATTTGATGTAGGAGTTGGAAGAGAAAAATATTCAAGATAACTTTCAGTTTTCTGGCTTGAGCACCCTGGTAGATGGAATGTGTCACCAATTTGGGGAAAACTGGATCATACACAGCTTCAGTGACCTAAGCAAATTATAATTTCTATTTGAGACATATTAAGTGTGGATGCTTCCAAATACCTAGGGAAGATTCAAAGTAGTGATTGGATATTTGTCTGGAGCTCAAAAGCAAGATCTATGAGATATATCCCTGGGAGTCATTAACATATAGGTACCTCTGTAGGAACATATGCTATTGAAATAGAGAAAACTGAGATCACAGGAGAAAATGGCCATGGATGAGTAGAACAGAAAGAAACTGAAAAATTTGTTGGTGAAATAAAAATTGTTATTGAGATATAATGCAATACAATGAAAGCCAAGAAATAGAATGTTTCAAAACAATACATTTTTCCAATTAATTTAAACATCATTAAGAAGTTTAATAAGATTAAAATTAAAATACGTATTTGTTTAATGGCAGGGAAGGCTGCAGTTGTTTGAGAAGTTGACTGTCCCTGAGATGTGGAGTCAGTGTGTTGTAGACACCTTGATAAGCCTGAAGGAAAAGTAAAAAATTGATGCAATGAGTATTTTGAAAATACAGCAAACAGTTCAATGAAATTCAGATGAATGTTGCTTTTGTTGTCCTTGCTGTTTTGTTTGCTTTTAAAATGGGAGTTACCTGTTCAAATCTGGCTGCTAATTACAATGACCCTAAAAAATTTAATGACTGAACACTCAGGAGAGTATGGGGATAAACAATGGAGAAATTTCCCTAAGAAGGCAAGAGGGCATGTGATTTAAAATACAGGTGGAGTGTCTGACTTTTGCTAAAAGGACAAACCTTTTTTTTTTGTAACCAAAAGGAGAAGATGGTGCAAATATAAAATAGGTGTGTTCATTTTTGAATGGTAAGGCCTCTATTAACTCAGTACATCATGAATCGATTTTATTCAGCTGTTATTAGTTGTGTTTGGGAAGGAAAGAGAAAGACCATTAGAGGATAGTGTACAACATGGGGGATAGTCAGCATACAGAAGAGTGGGCATAGGTGGTGATATGCAATTATATTAGAGCCCAAAAGAAATTGGCAATCATGAATTTGTAATTTATAATCATAAATTTCTGTCATGAACTGACACATCCACTTGAATGATTTTTTTCCACCAATGTTTAGATTCAGAGTGGAAAAATTGCTGGAAATTTATTTATCCGTGGCTGGGGTTTATTATGAGAGTATGTTGGGATGAGACCAGAGCTGGATGAGTGTGTATATTTACAAGAAAATATTTTAATGTTGGTGCACAACTGTCAGCTAGGTAATAATAAAGAGAAGTGAAAGAATGATGAATGCAGAGGTGAGACTCTCACTGAATTGGCGCTTTTCATGAAAGTAAAGGATAGTTATATGTTAGGCACTTGACCAAGTACAATGAAGGATTTATAGGATTTTAGTGACAGTGCCAGACATTTAAATACCTGATATAGATGGTGGTGTAGTTTTTAATGATAAAAATGGTAAGAAGTTTACATAGGAATAAATAGTTAAGGTAGATGTAGCAATGAGAACATTAAAAAACCGAGAATAAGGGCCAATGGACGATCATGCACTCATACAGAGGAGCCATACAAAGGTGAGGAGAGGAAATTGACGTGATGACAAAGAATGTGAGCAAGGAGGGAAAGTTAAAGCTCTCAATGAAGAACATAAAATTCAATGAAGTTAGTATAGCAGGTTATTATATGACCAAAAAAATACAGAGGAGCTACATAACATGGGTGTTTTGTTCCAATACCAATTTTCTGACAATAACTGGATGTTTTACAATTCCATTCACTTCTGAACTAACTACCCAGAGTTAGCATCCAATTCAGAGAATTAAAAGTCCTTAAATCCTGACACCATCTGCCCACGGCATCAGATTCCACAGTTCCCAAAAAGACTTCCCTTACTTCAGACACAAGACATAAGTGGGATCCTCAGGTTACCCACCCCTCCTCCGGACTGAGCTACAAATTCAGAGGTTCCCATGACCCCTGTTAAGTTTTGGTAATCTGTTAGAAAGATTCACAGAACCATAATGTTTCATTATAAAGGATACAACTCAGAAAAGCCAAATTGGTTAAAGTTTTGGGGGGCTGGGGAGAAGTGCAGGAGCTTCTTTCCTATGGAGTCAGGGTGAGCCACCCTCCCAGCACATAATTATGTGCACCAGCCAGGAGTATTCTAACCCTTGTGGTTCTGAGTTTTTCTCATGGTTTCATTACATAGGCATGGTTGATTAGATCATTGGCCAAGTGATGAACTCATTCTCCCCTCCCTAGAGCTTTGAGAAGGTGGTTCAACCCCCAAGTCATGTGGTTAGTTTTTCCAGAGACCATCTCCTATCCTGAAGCCAGGGGCTCCACCAGGAATCACCTCCTTAGGATAACAAATACACTCCTACCACTCGGGATATTTATGGTTTTTGAAGTTCCAGGTCAGGAACAAAGACGCGTGTGTGTGTGTGTCCGTGCGTGCGCACGCGCGTATATACCTTAGGGGGAAAAATAAGCAAGGTGGGTTTTTTTTGTTTTTGTTTTTGGTTTTTTTTTACAAAATGTCAGTCATAAGATGAATTCTTTGGGAGCAAATATGCTTTATTTAATACAATTCAGAACTACAGAACTATTGTAATTACTCAGCAATCATACCACTCTTGTATAAATTTTGTGACATGAACTAAAAAACAATATTGAGTAGATTTTCTACTTTGAATGAGAAAGGAAATCACAGTGAAGGAATTTGCATGTATCGGTTTGGAGAATCTTCAATGCAAGTTTATATGGGATAGAAATTGTGATTCAAAGATGTAAAATTAATATGTAATCATCATGAATTAGATTTATATCTAACCCCAGATTCTATATGCTTCCCATTAGTTCCCTAAACTGAAGCATAGTAGAATCATTAATGGGATTTTTAAAAAAGATTTTATTTATTTATTTGACAGAGACAGAGATCCAGTGAGAGAGGGAATACAAGTAGGGGGAGTGGGAGAGGGAGAAGCAGGCTTCCCACTGAGCAGAGAGCCCGATGTGGGGCTCGATCCCAGGACCCTGGGATCATGACCTGAGCCAAAGGCAGATGCTTAACAACTGAGCCACCCCAGCGCCCTCATTAATGAGATTTTTTTAAAAATAAATGTTCTCCAGGAGAATTCCCATGTTATTTTTAACATGCTCCACAGTGGCTCTATATACAGCTGTTACCGATAGGCCTCTGTAATCCACAACACTGATCCTTTTGCTTAGCAAACATTCCAGGTAGAAAGTATCTTATTCCCATGTTTACTTCCTCCATGTATCTTTAGATTCAATTTCATAATAGTGGCTATGAGTATCGTACAATAGATCCAATTTTAAAAATAGTAATTCAGAGTGTATATATATTTTGTAAGAACCTCAGGCCAAAAAATTTGTTTTTAGTAAAAAGAATAGTATTTGTTCTTATTGTTACATATTGTCATTACATTTTCCTCTATCATTTATATTAGTTTTAGAACACTTAAAATTTTTTGTCTTTGGATCATTAAGTTCAAATTAATTGGAATAAACATGAGATGTGTGACCTATGTAGTTTGACTTTTACAGATACTCATTCCTTTTTATGTTCCTTATATCATGAAGGGTTTCTAAAATATTCCCTGGAAATTGTTTTCCATATTGTCCTATCATGATCTAGTGAATACAAATTTTGGTGTCTTCTAGTAAGAAAAATTTCCTTCAGAATTTCGTCTAGAATGACTGGCATCCTCTAAAATTTCCACCTGGGAGATTTCCTATAGTAAGTAGTTCAAGAGCCTAGCCAACAGTTTATATGTTTAAAAAATGAATAATGACTGATGATGCCAAATTCACATTGAGTCAGTACTTGCAATCTCTCAGCTATACGCTCTGTTTTAAGTCATATAACTCACATAACAACTCTGGAAATCACTGGGGGATGAAAATAAAATATAACTAGACAGTAGTTTTGCAAAGAAAGGTTTCCTTTTTAGACTGGAGAACCACTCCAGGCCATGTAACTCCAATGCTTTCTTCCCTTAAGGCATGACATACTCCGGTCTCATTTGCCCTTCCCCTTGTCAGCTTCATAACCCCAGTGTGAGTTCACAAGGAGATGACAAGATTTGTACTTTTCTCAGGCTCCTGGCTTATCAAATGATTCTTGATGAGAAGTTACACCAGCTGAAATCTTGCTTTAATGTTTTCCTATTCTGTAATCTCCTGAGAGTTTTGCTGTCATATTTGTCCTGGGCCAGTAGGCACCTTACTAGATAGATCATGGCTGACTGCAAAATTATGACAAAAACATTGCCAAGTTGCAGTGCACTCCTTAACAAACTACTTATTTAATTGGTATTTCATTGCTGGAATTACTCCAACATTTTTTAACATTCTACAGTCTGAAATAGAAGTTTTGATCATAATGAAGAACCAGTGCTCCCAGGAGTTTATGGCAATGGTTGGAGGGAAAATTTTTTTTTTAAATTTTTTTATTCTTATGTTAATCCCCATACATTACATCATTAGTTTTAGATGTAGTGTTCCATGATTCATTGTTTGTGCATAACACCCAGTGCTCCATGCAGAATGTGCCCTCCTCAATACCCATCACCAGGCTAACCCATCCTCCCACCCCCCTCCCCTCTAGAACCCTCAGTTTGTTTTTCAGAGTCCATCATCTCTCATGGTTCGTCTACCCCTCCGATTTCCCCCCTTCATTCTTCCCCTCCTGCTACCTTCTTCTTCTTCTTCTTTTTTTTCCTTAACATATATTGCATTATTTGTTTCAGAGGAACAGATCTGAGATTCAACAGTCTTGCACAATTCACAGCACTTACCAGAGCACATACCCTCCCCAGTGTCTATTACCCAGTCACCCCCTCCCTCCCACCCCACCCCCCACTCCAGCAACCCTCAGTTTGTTTTGTTTTACTTAAAAAATTTTTTTCTTTAAAAATTAATTTAATTTTATTTAAATTCAATTAACGTATAGTGTATTATTAGTTTCAGAGGTAGAATTTAGTGATTCATCAGTTACACATAACACCCAGTGCTCATTACATCACGTGCTTTCCTTAATGCCTATCACCCAATGACCCCATCCCCCACTCCTCTCCCTTCCAGCAATCCTCAGTTTGTTTCCTATAGTTAAGAGTCCCTTATGGTTTGTCTCCCTCTCTGATTTCATCTTATTTTATTTTTCCCTCCCTTCCCCTATGATCCTCTGCTTTGTTTCTTAAATTCCACATATGAGTGAAATCATATGATAATTCAATCAGTGGAGGACAAAATTTTAAATACTGGGTATGCTTTTTTTTCTCTAGAAATGTTTGTTATTTATAGACTTAATCTTTTAAGTGTCTCAAAATCAAACATGATACCCACAAATAGACCCATTATAATACAAAACAATGCATATCCTAAATATTGCTTAATTGAGTCATTAGAACCATTTCTCTGCAAGGATTGACCAAAATCAGTCATGTATTTAATACTTTAAACATACAGATGAAGTGAACGTAATCTCAACTATTCATCTGTCCAGGATGGCATCCACTTATTAAGACAATCTAATGTGAAACATTTAGAAAATTAGCATTTATTTCGATATAGAATTAATATAATCAGTATCACCAACAATTAGCAACCACTTATTGATCACATAATACATGTGTAATAGGAAGCAAACTGATGTAAACAGATGCAGCAGCTTCCTAAACTCAGATTGTGAAGAGGAAGGTATACTATTAGAGATCATATTTGGGATGGTACCTTTCTGATTCCTTAGCTTCCTGACTGGAGTAAATTTTGTTCTGAGTGTGTCATTCTGGGGACCTATCATAGAGTCTATGCTTCCAACCACTCAACAATGTTTTTTTAAAGAATTGAATTCCCTGTATTAAATTGATACATATAATAGCTTTAGTAGTATCCATTAACAGCAGAATCATGAATGAGTCAGAAGAGAGTACAAATTATCCCTAGTTACATAACCAAGCTCTAAAATAATATATCATCATTAATGTTGCATTCCCCTCTCCTTTTTCTATTTTCCAAAGATCCTTTGTATTATTCCAAATAAAATTTTGATTATAGTAGAAAAAAAATGTTTCCCATACTGAAATGTTGACCTACCATATATTGTATTTCCTATGCCACATAAATTTTTAAAAATTAGTAGTCCTATCATTTTTTTTCAGTATAATGGACATTTATCAATCTTTGGGTAATTGCAATCGAAATACCCCTATTTTGTGGAAATTCTTAACTGTGAGTCTAAGAGAGACTCAGGAACCTCCCTCAACCACAAAACCCAAAGTACCAGTTAGGTCTCCATTGTCTTAGTAGTCCAATCCTTAATGCATGATTTAGACTCTGCTAAAATCATGCACTTGTTCAAGACTTTAAACTTTGAGGAAGTAGGTGAAAGCTATGAGGTGAGTTGAGAAATTACTTATCACTCAAAAAGTAGTGTTACATTCCTGTTGATGATGGAGCCAACAGGATCATTCCAAACAGAATCTCCCTATGATATCACTTTTGCTTAGTTTTCTTGATGCCTGCTCACCCTAAGTTCCTTCCTGTTTCCAATCCTGGCGCATCGTGTTTTCCTTCAATTCTTTCTATCACCAGTAATCTTTCTAATGAATTTATTTTCTTCTTAAATTAGCAAGGGTCCATTTGTGTTGTTTGCAACTTAAATTAGTAATCAATGCATTTGGAGTGAAGAAAACATTTTTTAAATAAGAACAAAAATTCAGGAGGAAACGGCAAACCAGGAAAATAATACTCTGCAAACCTAAATAAGAATTAGCTATAAAATATTTTAAAACCATTAACTGGGCTAGATTTCTTTATTTAAGGTAAATACTTCCATATTGTGTTAAAACATACCAGTTGAGCCATCTGTATACCATTTATAGTAGGAAATTTTTAAATAAAAAACATGCATTAAGGTAAATGGATAGAGAAATTTTCCATGAAACTTAAGCTTCATAATGGCAAAACCTTTTCTGTTATAGCCATCATTCTATGTTAGGAGTTATTATCAACTTTAACTCATGGTTATTGCATTATGTGTTAAATGTATTAATGTTCTAGTGAAGGCAAAAATAAAATCATGAACACTAGCGTTAATATCAGGCAAAACTGAATTAAGTGGAAAAATCATTAAATGAATTAACTATTGCCATTTTATAGTAATAAACATGATAACCATCAATGAATATATAACCATTCAAATCATATCATTAAAATATATTTTAATTAAATATCAAGCATTTAATATTCAGTTATATAATATTCAAAGAAATCATATCATTAAAAGACCTGAATTAGTTGCTGAAATGCTAACTTTTGTAAATAATCATGTATTTTTTAAAGTTCAAGCAAGATATTCAATTTTAATACTAAAATTACTAAGATTGATTATATAAAATATATAAATTCTATAAAATATATTTCAGACCATTGAGGCTGTTGTACAAAAATAATAGCAAAGGATACTAAAAATGCCAAATTAACTAGTCAGAAAATGAATATTAAATTCAAAGAGACCTACCTTTGAAACCCATGAAATGTGGAGAGTCAGAGACTGTGGAGATTTAGATAGGGTGTCAGGATCCTAATGATGAGAGAACACAGATAATGTCACTTTCATAAAAAGAAAGGCCTACTCTTAATGAGAAAATATTGATAATTGGAACATCAGACCACTGACAATGAAAATTAAAAAAGGAAGACACTTAAAAGTAGGCAGGGCTCAAGACATTGATCTTGGGAAGATTCTAAGGAAGAAGATGTAGGAATAATTTAGAGATCCAGTGGTGAAAAGAACTAGGAATTTTCAAGTGAAAAATTAAGGTTCAGGGAAAAATGTTGTTGGTATTTTGATAGGGACTGCCTTAAATGTTTAGATTGTTTTGGGTAGCATATATATATTTTAACATTTGTTCTTCCAACCCATAAGCATGGGATGTTTTTCCATTTCTTTGTGTCATCTTCAATTTCTTTCATCAATATTTTATAGTTTTCAAGTACAGTTCTTCTGCCTCTTTGGTTAGGCTTATTCCTAGGTATATTATTGTTTTGGGTGCAATTGTAAATGGGATTAATTCCTTAATTTCTCTTTCTCTTGCTTCATTATTGGTGTATAGAAACACAACAGATTTGTGTACATTGATTTTGTATCCTTCAACTTTACTGAATTTGTGTATCAGTTCTAGCAATTTTTTGGTGGAGTCTTCTGGATTTTCTAGATAGAATTATCATGTCATCTTAAATAATGAAAGTGTGACTTCTTCCTTGCCAATTTGGATGCCTTTTATTTCTTTTTCTTGTCTGATTGCTGTGCTTAGGATTTTTAGTACTATGTTAAATAACAGTGGTGAGAGTGGACGTTCCTGTCTTGTTCCTGACCATAGAGGAAAAGCTGTTTTTCCCCAGTAAGGATGATATTTGCTTGTGTGGGTTTTTCCTAAATGGCCTTTATTATGTTGAAGTATGTTCCCTCTATCCCTACTTTGTTGAGGGCTTTATCATGAATGGATGTTGTACTTTGTCAAATGTTTTTTCTTTATCTATTGAAAATATCATATGGTTCTTATTTATTAATGTGGTATATCACATTGATTAATTGGTAAATTCTGAAGCACCCTTGTAGCCCAGGAATAAAGACCACTTAGTCATGGTGAATGATTTTTTTTTTTTTAATGCATTGTTGGATTCAGTTTGCTAGAATTTTATTGAGAATTTTTGCGTCCATGTTCATTAGGGACATTGACCTGTAGTTTTCTTTTTTAGTGGAGTCTTTACCTGGTTTTGTTATCAGGGTAATGTGGCCTCATAGAATGGATTTGGAAGTTTTCTTTCCTTTTCTATTTATTGTAATAGTTTGAGAAGAATAGGTATTAACTCTCCTTTAAATATTTGGTAGAATTCACCTATGAAGCCATCTGGTCCTGGGCTTTTGTTTGTGAGGAGTTTTTTGATTACTGATTAAATTTCTTTGTTGGTTATTGGTCTTCTCAAGTTTCCTATTTCTTCCTGTTTCAGTTTTGGCAGTTTATATGTTTCTATAAATTTATCCATTTCTTCTATGTTGTCCAATTAGTTGGCATATAGTTTTTCATAATATTCTCTTATAATTGTATTTCTGTGGTATTTGTTGTGGTTGTTATTTTTCCTCTCTCATTGTAATTTTATTTATTTGGGTCTTTTTGCTTTTCTTTTTGACAAGTCTGGCTAGAGATTTATCAATTTAATTAATGTTTTCAAAAAAACAGCTCCTGGATTCTTTGATCTTTCTATTGTTTTTTTAGCTTCCATATCATTTATTTATGCTCTAATTGTTATTATTTCCTTCCTTCTGCTGGCTCTAGGATTCATTTATTGTTCTTTTTCTCACTCCCTTAGGTGTAAGGTTAGGTTATTAATTTGAGATTTTTCTTGCTTTTTGAGGTATAGGACTGCTTCTGCTGCATCCCAAAGATTTTGGACCATGTGTTTTCATTTTCATTTGTTTCCATGTATTTTTTTTTTCTTTGATTTCCTGATTGACCCATTCACTGTTTAACAGATTGTTGTTTAGCCTCTATATATTTGTGGTCTTTCCAAATCTGTATTGAACCACAAAAGACCCTGAATAGCCAAAGTAACTCTGAAAAAGAAAAGCAAAGCTGGAGGCATCACAATTCTGGACTTCAAGTTATATTACAAAGCAGTAGTGATAAAAATAGTATGGTAATTGCACAAAAATAGACACACAGATCAATAGAACATAACAGAAAACCCAGAAATGAACACACAACTATATGGTCAATTAATCTTCAATAAAGCAGGGAAGAATATCCAATCCAAGAAGGCAGTCTCTTCAATAAATGGTGCTAGAAAACTGGACAGCAACATGCAAAAGAATGAAACTGGACCACTTTCTTATACCATACACAAAAATAAATTCAGAATGGATTAAAGCCTAAATGTGAGACTTGAAACCATAAAAATCCTAGAGAACACAGGCAGTAACTTCTTCAACATCTGCCATAGCAACTATTTTCTAGATTATGTCTCCTGAGAAAAGGGAAACAAAAGCAAAAATAAACTATTGGGACTTCATCAAAATAAAAAGCTTCTGCACAGCGAAGGAAACAATTAACAAAACTAAAAGACAACTACAGAATGGGAGAAGATATTTGCAAATGACATATCTGATAAAGGGTTACTATCCAAAATATATAAAGAACTTATAAAACTTAACACCCAAAAAATGAATAATCCAGTTAAAAAATGGGCAGAAGACATAAACATACATTTTTCCAAAGAAGACACTCAGATAGCCAACAGACACATGAAAAGATGCTCAACATCACTCATCAACAGGGAAATACAAATCAAAACTTTAATGAGGTATTGCTTCACACCTGTCAGAATGGCAAAAATCAACAACACAAGAAACAACAGGTGTTGGCAAGGATGTGGAGAAAGAGGAACCCTTTTTGCACTGTTGGGAATGCAAACTAGTGCAGCCACTCTGGAAAACAGTATGGAGCTTCCTCAAAAAGTTAAAAATAGAACTATCCTACAATCCAGTAATGCATTATTAGATATTTACCCAAAGAATACAAACATGCTAATTTAAAGGGATACATGCACCCTGATATTTATAGCAACATTATCTACAATAGCCAAATTATGGAAACAGCCCAAGTTTCCACCAACTGATGAATGAATAAAGAAGAACTGGTGTGTGTGTGTGTGTGTGTGTGTATGAATATATACATATATGTATATACATATATATATCGGACTATTACTCAGCCATAACAAAGAATGAAATCTTGCCATTTGCTGCAACATAGAAGAAACTAGAGAGTATTATGCTAAGCGAAATAAAGTCAATCAGAAAAAGACAATTACCACAAAATTTCACTCATATGTGGAATTTAAGAAACAAAACAAATGAGCAAATAGGAAAAAGAGAGAGAGAGACAATCCAAGAAACGACTCTTAACTATAGAAAACAAACTGTTGGTTACCAGAAGGGAGGTGGGGGGGGAATGGGTAAAATAGGTGATGGGGATTAAGGAGTGTGCTTTTTGTGATGAGCCACCAGGTGCTGTATGGAAGTACTGAATCACTATATTGTACACCTAAAACTAATATTACACTGTGTGCTAACTAGAATTTAAGTAAAAACTTAAAAAAAAGAAAAAAGAAAAAAAAGACAAGAGGTAATAAGTGTTAGGAAAGGTGTGGAGAAAAGGGAACCCTTGTACGCTACTGGTGGGAATGTAAATTGGTATAGCCCTATGGAATCCCTCAAAAAACTAACAGAAATACCATATGACCCAGCAATCTCACTTCTGGGTATACATCCAAAGGAAATGAAATAAGGATCTTGAAGAGATCTCTGCATTACCACGTTCAGTGCAGCACTATTCATAGTAGCCAAGATATGGGAACAACTTAAATGTAAAAATAAATAAATAAATAAATAATAAAAGAAAAATTAAGGGTATATCAGAAATAAAAGAAAATCATGATATTACTGATTCTTCTCTACCAAAAAATGATGATCACTGACTGAAAAAAAAACCCCAGCAGTTTATTATATCAAAAGGAGAGATACGATGAACTAGTAAATCTAATCAATATTTCAAAACTTTCACTTTCCTCTACATATAATTATAACTGTTTATTTAGAGGAATAACATTTATAAAATAACAAAAATATTGCAAATTATATTCTCACAATGTTAACATATGAAAGAACATATAAAATAATAACTGAAA
Organism: Neomonachus schauinslandi; assembly: GCF_002201575.2. NCBI lineage: Eukaryota > Metazoa > Chordata > Mammalia > Carnivora > Phocidae > Neomonachus > Neomonachus schauinslandi. The sequence continues at coordinate 87,515,350 of NC_058406.1, read as the reverse complement.
TAGTTCAACTAATAAATATGGTCCTTCCAAAACCACATAAAGCAGAAAACCAGTAAAAACATACACTCTAATTTGAGTTAACATTAAACCAACATTTACATAAATTTTTAAAAGGAACAACAAAATCCTGAATCATAAATTCCAAACCTAGGAAACATATTTTAAAAAGAGTATGTCAAATGAGTTGAACAAATTCAGAAAAGTTATTGACAAAAAGGTGAAATCATCTGAGGAATAAAGATTGATTAACATGTTACCAAAAGGAGAGGCATTTAAAGTTAAATTTAGTATGTGTGATTAAGGAATTGCATGAAATAAAATTCAGAGAAAAAGTGATCTTTATAGAAAAAAAAGAGCCTATGTATATAATTGGAGCCCATGTAAAGCACACTCACACACACACAAATAAGAATAAATTAATATTGGGCACCTGGGTGGCTCAGTTGGTTAAGTGACTGCCTTCGGCTCAGGTCATGATCCTGGAGTCCCTGGATCGAGTCCCGCATTGGGCTTCCTGCTCGGCAGGGAGTCTGCTTCTCCTCTGACCCTCCCCTCTCTCATGTGCTCTTTCTCATTCTCTCTCTCTCAAATAAATAAATAAAATCTTTAAAAAAAAAAAGAATAAATTAATATTAAAAATAATTCAATAACATTTCCCAGGAAATAAATAGACCCAATTGTAGTGAGAAGTTCACTATACATCATGGAATTATTGACCTAGAACATTTAACTCGAGAAATATTGTGATAAAGCTCTTGGGCTTTAAAAATGAAAAAAAAAAACAACTCCAGTCTCCAGGAATTAAGAACAAGACACTTACAAAAAAAAAAATCCATTCACCACAAAAACAACATGCAATAAAGATTGTAGAATACCATTTCTAAGAAGCTCAACAAAAGCAAGTGTGAGCAAAGTCTGTCATATCCATCCAATTGTCTCTTAAATATCAAGGGTGTAAAATCATTCTTATATATGGAATACCTCAGGGAATAATACTGCAAATGAACTCTTCTTGAGGAATCTACTAAAAGATGAGTTACATCCCACCAAGTGATAACTGGGAAACTTCAGAAAATGGCTCATGGCAGCATTGAACATACCTAATTGTAGATCTGTAGAGCTAAGAATAAATGAAAGGTAGGAACAAGGTTGTAAGAGTAATATGGTTAAGTCCTAAAAAAACAAAAAAAACAAAAAACCTGACAACAACAAGAAATAATACAAACAAAATTTTGGAGGAAGAATGTGAATTGTCACATCAATAGCAGTTGATACTCGAAGAATGTTATCCTCATCTGACAACTCAAACAACAGATGGTTAAACAAAAAGAAAGAAGACTTAAGGGTATCTTAATAAATATTATTATAAAGGGAACAAAGTCAACAAAAGTACAAATCTTTTATGATTTAAAAAAAGGAAAAAAGTGAACAGAACACATAGAAGTGTAGATACAACAAAATATAATACTTATTGTAGTTATATTATCGTATTATTAAATAATGAGAACTTGAAACCAAATATCAGACATAACAATATATGTGAATGTGCCTAACTCACTTATTTTGAAAAACAAAAAGGATTCCAGTTTATCTCACAAAGCAGCAGCATCCAAATTTATGCAATTTCATGTAGACATATATAAAACAATGACTCTCAAAGCCTAAACATAAAGGATGGGGAAGGTACAACAGGAAAACAGAAAAATTAAGAAATTACAAGATAGAAACCTTATATCAGACAAACTATAATTCAGAAAAAAAAGCACTAAATGCACCATAAACATACTATAATGATAAAAGCCACCATTCACTTCCGCACAGTTTATATTAAAGAGATATAAAGTAGAGAGAAACACACCAATAATAGGAGATTTAAGTTTTTGTTTTTGTTTTTTTTTTTTTGGCCAATATAAATCAAGTGAAAAAACATTAAACAAGAGGTAAAAGATCTCAATAACATAATCAATAAGGTAAATATACATATAACTATATTGTATCTTGATGTTAGAAAATATGTTTTTTTAGAACACATGGAACATTCACAAAATGAATCGTACATACATTATTAGATAAAAAAAGCACTAATAAATCCTATAAAGCAGAAACAATATAGATAGCAATCTTAAATTAATAAAATGAAATCAATAAAACTAAAAATTAATGACAACATTTTAAAAGATACTTTCTTCGGGAATTTTTCTGGATGGAAAGGTTTTTTATTTTATGAAAGTAATAATAACCTTGAAGCCTAGTATGGCAGAAAAGAAATATAATACTATCTGCCTTAGAGTTTTGTTGGAAGGAATCAATGGTAGAAAGCAGTGAAAGGAATACAGAAAAACATTTAAAATCATTGCTATTATTAATATATTTTATTTATTAATAATTATTGACTTCCAGTCTTAGCTCTGACATTAAGAGGTCTTGGAAGTTGTAAATCCCATCCTTACAACAAGAAAACAGCTGACAATAGGAAATCAATGTTTTCCCTTGGACCCATCAGAGAACTGACCTTACAGAGAAAACACCCTAAAATCTGTAAAGACTAGCAAATACAAAGAACTGCAGCTGAGGTTTGATTATTTGGAACAGAAAACAGTGGAACCATTAACTAGTAGAAACATTTAAATAGCAATTTTGACAAATTTTTGAAGGCTGAATGTGAATGAGCATGAGACTAAGAAACTCCTGGCAGTCAGTCTTAGGAGGCTCCACACTTCTGTGAATTTTAGCTTCCAGAACTTCACCACGTTCTCACAGTGAAAAGCCAAGAAAAATCCCATCATGTTCTGGCATGTTGAGGGGACAAATAACCATTTTGAAAATGGTTTCATTCTGAATAACAAAGAGTCATTCACCAGGGAAAAAGACTATCAGAGCCTTATCCCACAAAGGAGGAAGGGCTTTTACCCAACTCCACTCCTCTCTTCCTATCTTCCATAAGGAAAAATCCTAAGAAACACTTGTGAGGGTCACAGCCCAGGAAAACAGGCCCACTGAAAGATAAGATTATAGGACACTTCTCCCCTTACGTAACCACACAAGATGCTGGAGTGGTAAGTACAGATTACAGCTGAAATTACTGTAAAATACAGACTGCATTTAAGGAGTAATTCTTAAGGAAACCCAAAGATAACAGGGGAGACAAAAACAAAGACACTACAGGAATTTGAAGTTCCTGGCACCAGTAACTACAACATTAAGGACAGTCCAAATACTAGCTGTGCAAGCAAAAAACTTCATACTAAATGTTTTCTGCCTCAATACCTATTTTTCTAATACATAATATCTGAATTTCACTAAGAAATAACAGGCATGCTAAATGGCAAGAGAAAACACAATTTGGAATGACAAAGAAGCATCAGAACCAGACTCAGATATGGCACAGATGATCAGAATGATCATACAGGAAATATAAAATGACTAGAATAAATATGTTAAGCGTTCTAATAGAAAAAGACAAAACACATAACGAGATGGGTAATATTGGCAGAGATATGAAGTTTGAAGAACTAGCCAAAAAAAGTCACAACAAATCAAAATACTATAACAGACTTTAAGAATGCTTTTGGTGGGCTCATCAAAAGACTGCATATAGCCAAGGAAAGAATAAGTATGCTTGAAGATATGTCGATAAACACACAAACTGAAATACAAAAGACAAAAATGAAAAAAAAAAAAAAAAGAACATCTGAAAACTGTGGGACAGATTCCTAATGTGTAATTAACATGCATAATTATAATTGGAAGAAAAGAAGGCACACAGCAGAAGGAATGTTTGAATTAATGATGGCCTAAAATTTTCCACATTTAATGACAGGCATCAAACCACAAATAAAGATAGCTCAAATAACACTGAGCAGCATAAATATCAAATAATAAATACCAAGGCATATCACATTCAAACTGCAGAAAACCAAAGACAAAGAGAAAATTTTGAAGAAATCAGATCAGGGGGAAAACACCTTACTTATTGAGGAACAGGGATAATAATCACAAAGGACTTCTCATCAGAAGCCACGCAAACAAGAAGAAATATAGTGTTGAAAGGAAAAGTCAACCAACCTAGAATTCCATATGCATGAATTTATCGTTTAAAAGTGATAAAACTTTCTTTTTTTTTTTTAAGATTTTATTTATTTATTTGAGAGACAGAATGAGAGAGAGAGCACATGAGAGGGGGGGAGGGTCAGAAGGAGAAGAAGACTCCCTGCTGAGCAGGGAGCCCGATGTGGGACTCGATCCTGGGACTCCAGGATCATGACCTGAGCTGAAGGCAGTCGCTCAACCAACTGAGCCACCCAGGCGCCCGATAAAACTTTCTTTAAACAGACAGAAAGTGAGGGAATTCACTGCCATCGGATCCAACTTTCAAGAAATGTTAAAAGGAAGTTCTTCAAGGAGAAGGAAAACATAGGTCAGAAACTCAATTCACAAAAGAAATGTGTCATGGAAGGAATAAATGTAAAATAAAACCTTTCAGTTTTTACATTTATTGACCTAAAAGTAAACTTTGTTTTTAACATAATAGTAAAAATATATTGGATGTTTATAGCATGTAGATAAATGAAGGCAATATTCTGAGGGACAAGATAAAAGAACTGGGAATAATCTGTCATAAAATATCTGTACTACCCATTAAGTGGTAAGGTGTTTTTTTCAAAGTGGCCTTAGATTATAAATGTATATTGCAAGCTCTGGGACAACCACTGAACTTTTTTCTTTTTTTTTTTTAAGAAGAGTGATTAATATGCTAAGAGAAGAGAAAAAATTAAATCATACAAAATGTTCAATCAAAACCAGAGATTGTTGGGGCACCTGGGTGGCTCAGTCAGTTAAGTGTCTGCCTTCAGCTCAGGTCATGATCTCAGGGTCATGGGATCGAGCCCCGCATCAGGCTCCCAGTTCAACAGGGAGTCTGCTTCTCCCTCTCCCTCTGTCCCTCCCCCTGCTTGTGTTCTCCCTTTTTCTCTCAAATAAATAAAATCTTTAAAACAAACAAACAACAAACAGATATTGCAGGGGCTCCTGTGTGGTTCAGTCGGTTAAGTATCTGACTCTTGATTTGGGCTCAGGTCATGATCTCAGGGTCAAGAGGTTGGACCCTGAGTCAGGATCCACACTGGGCATGGAGTCTGCTTAAGATTCTCACTCTCCCTCTGCCCCTCCTCCCCCCTGCTCATGCTCTCTCTTGCCCTCTCTCCAAAAAAAAAAGAAAGAAAAAAAAACAAAGATTGCAAAAAGAGGAAAAGAAAACAAAAAAGAGTAAGTGCAATGAATAGGAAAAAAAAATACAACAGTAGATGTTTATCTATATTAACAATCACTTTAAGTGTGAAAGTCTAAATATACCAATGAAAAAATACTGTCAGAGTTGATAAAACAAACACAGCTATATGTTCTCTAAAAGAAACACATTTTAAACATAAAAGACACATACAGATTAAAAGTAAAGATACGGAGAAAGAAATACCATGCTAATAGTAGTAAGAAAAAAGACAACAGACTTCAGAACAGGGAAAATTATCAGTCATAAAAACAGGCAGTGCCTAGTGATAAAGGGGTAAATTCTCCTAGAAAGCATAATAATACTTAACACACACCTATACACATAACAACAGACAGTCAAAATATGTGAGGCTGACAGGCTGACAGAACTGAAGGAGAAATACACAAATCCACTATTGTAGTTGAACACTCCAAAGCCCTTCTGTTGGTAACTCGTCCATCAAGAGGATAGAAATCAGCAGCAATGGAACTGACATGAACAGACTTTTTTTTTTTTAAGATTTTATTTATTTATTAGAGAGAGAGAATGAGAGAGCATGAGCGGGGGAGGGGAGAGGGAGAGCAATAAGCAGACTCCCCACTGAGCGCAGAACCCAACGTGCGGCTCTATTCCAAGACCCTGAGATCATGACCTGAGCCAAAATCAAGGGTCTGATACTTACCTGACTGAGCCACCCTGGCGCCTCTGAACAGATTTTTAATCTGTTTGATCTAACTGACATTTATAGAACACTTCATCCAAAAAAGCAGAATACATATTCTTCTTAAGTTCAAATGGAAAATTCATCAATAGAATACAATTCTGGGTCATAAAATGAAATACAAATAACATAAAATATATTTTCAGACCATAATGGAATTAAAATAATTATCAACAGGAGAAAGCAGAAAAATCACCAAATGTTTGGACATTAAACAAAACACTGTGAAATAAACAAAGGTTTAACTATAAAAAAAGGTCTCAGGAAAATTAAAACAATTTTTGAAATAAATGAAAATGAAAATAAGACATCTAAATTTGTGGTGTGCAGTGAAAACAGTGATTGGAAGGAAAGTTATAGTGCTAAATGCATATTTTAGAAAAGAAGAAAGCACTTAAATAATCTAAGCTTCTATCTCAGAAAACTAGAGAAACAGGAGATATTTAAGTTCAAAGCAAAGAGAAAAAATATATAAAATCTAGATAAGAAATCTCTTAACTGGAAACCAGGAAAATAACAGAAAATAAACAGAAGATGGATTCATTGGAAGATTAAATCTCTAGCCAGACTAACCAAATTAAAAGGAAAAAAAAAAGACACAAAATACCTATAAATAACCCTCTGAACATTAAAAGCTTAACAAAGGGTATTAGGACTGCAAGGGTCCCCCCACAAAAAATTCATTAATTGAAGCTCTAACCCCCAGTGTGATGATAATAAAAGGTGGGGCCTTTGGGAAGTAGTTAGCTTAGATGAGATCATGAGGTTGGGGTCTTCATGACAGGATTAGTGCCCTTATAAGAGGAGATAAGAGAGCTTGCTCTTTTCCTCTCTCCATCAGGTGCAGCATGAAGGTAGCTGTCAACAACCTAGAAGAGGGTTCTCATCAGGCACCAATATCTGCAAGCACTTTCATTTTGTTCTTCCCAGCTTCCAGGAGAAATAAATGTTTTTAAGTCACCTAGTCTATGGTACTTTGCCATAGCAGCCCAAATCAACTAGGGCAAAGGGATACTACGAATAACTTTATGTCCACAAATTTGATAACTTAGATAAAATATACAAATTACCTGAAAGATGTAAACTTATAAAAATCAAATAAGGAGAAATAATCTCACTAGGTCTGTCTATATTAACAACACTGAATAAAAACCTTCCAAAAAAGAAAGCATCGGGAAGGAATGAAAGGAAGGAAGCATAAGGGAGAAATACCAATTTTCCATAATCTTTATCAGGAAACAGAAGCATAAGAACACCTCATAATTCTTTTTATAAGGTCAGTATTTTCCTAATACCAAAACTATATAAAGGCATTACTAGAAAGGAAAACTATTGACAAAATAATGTTAGAGTAAAAGACCTATAATACCCAATACAGTACTAAAGAAGAACAAAGTTGGAGTAGTATCTGACTTCAAGACTCATTATTAAGCTATCATAAACAAGAGAGTGAGGTATTGTTAAAAGAATAAACACATAGATCAAAGAATGAAAGAGAGCCCATAAATAGACCCACACAAATACTGTCAACTGATCTTTGAAAAAGGAGCAAAGGTAATTCACTCAAACAAAGACATTCTTTTCAACAAATAATGCTGGAACAATTTGACTTCCAGATGAAAAATATATCTATATATCTATATTTATATCTAGACACGCTGTGAAAGTAACCTCAAAATGGATCACAGAACTGTAAAACTCAAAGCTATAAAACTTCTAGAAGAAAACAAAGAAGAAAATCTGGATGACCTTGGGTTTCGTGATGACTTTTTAAATACAACACTGAGAGCATAATTCATGAAAGAAAACACTGAGAAGTTGGAGTTACTAAAGTGAAAAATCTTCTGCTCTGCATAAAGATACTATTACGAGAATGAAAAGGTAAACCACAAACAAGGAGAAAGTATTTATAAAACACATATCTGATAAAAGACTTTAATCCAAAACATACAAGTATCTCTTGAAACTCAACAATTAAAAAAATTTTTTTTGGAAATAAGCAAAAGATCTGACCAGATACCTTACCAAATAAGATATACAGAAGAAAAATAAGCATATTAAGAGTCTTAACATCATTTGTTATTATGGAAGTGTAAATTAAAACAAGGTAGCACCATATACCAATTTGAATTGCTTAAAACAAACAAACAAACAAACAAAAAAGTTAACAATACCAAAGGATTGTGAAGATGCAGACAACTGAAATTCTAATTAATTTCTGGAAGGAATACAAATGATACTGCCACTTTGGAAGACAGTTCAGCAGTTTCTTAAAAAGTTAAACATAGGGGCGCCTGGGTGACTCAGATGGTTAAGCGTCTGCCTTCGGCTCAGGTCATGATCCCAGGGTCCTGGGATCGAGTCCCACATCGGGTTCCCTGTTCCTTGGGAGCCTGCTTCTCCCTCTGCCTCTCTCTCTCTCTGTCTCTCATGAATAAATAAATAAATAAATCTTTAAAAAAAAAAGCTAAACATAGTTTTCTCATGTTACACATCAATTGCATTCTCAGGTAGTACTCAACTGATCTGAAAATTTGTTTCCACACAGAAACCTGCACCTGATGTTTATAGCAACTTTATTCATAATTGCAAAAAAGGAAGCATGCAATTTGTCCATTAGTAGATGAATGGACAAACAAACTGTGGTACATCCATACAAAGGAATATTCAGCAGTAAAAAAGAAATGATCTATCAAGCAATGAAAAGGTATTGATGAACCTTTAAGAGATACTGTGTGAAAGAAGCAAGTTTAAAAAGGCTACACACTGTATGATTCGAATTATACGACATTCTAGGAAAGGAAAACCATGAAGATAGTAAAAATGATCAGTGGTTGACAGCTGGGTATGTGAGGGTTGAACAGGTGAAGCACAGGGGACTTTTTAGGGCTATGAAACTATTCCTTATGATACTGTAATGGTAGATACATGACACTATGCATTTGTCAAAACCCACAGAATTTTACGGAACAAAAAATAATTCTAATTGTCTTCAAATTTTAACAAGCCATTTTAGGAGGCAGACGTATTCCAGGAAGGCATGTAGAAAGTGATGGCAATCTAACTACAGGGGGCCCTTAAAAAACATCAAGGATTGGGGTGCCAATCCCCCGGGCAGTCAGAAATCTTCATCTAACTTGACTCCCCAAAACTTTACTAGTAGTCTACTGTTCACCAGAAGACTTACTGATAACATAGTTGATTACACATATTTTACACCTTACATATGTTATATTTTTACAATAAATATAAGCTAGAGAAAAAAAAGAGGTATTAAGAAAACCATAAGAGAAAATACATTTACAGTATTTTAATGTATTTATTGAAAGAATTCTGCATATAAGTGGACCTGGGCAACTCAAACCCGTGTTGCTCAAGGGTCAACTATATATTACAAGTGTATGAAACCACCTCATCAAAAGGGGAGAGGGAAGGTGCTAACCTAAGTAACTTTGGAAATGGGTGAAATCTGTGACTTAAGGCAAAATTAGCTGCACATTAAGTATTGTGCTCTACTTGAAAAAGTTATGATCAGTGGGCAAAAAGGTTAAGAATCTTGGTGCTGTTGTAAAAGATGCTGGAATTGACCTATTATGTAAATGAATGGCTCTTCTTACTGTTGGAGTGGAAATTTACTGACACGCGTGTGCAGAAGTCTTGAATGATAGTAAAGCATTAGAGTTCGAGACATTAGTAGGCACTCAGGTTTACCTTAATATAGATACAGATAGCTGCATATAGAAGTATTTTGTTAGTATAAACACTGTTAGTAAACACACATGTATCCCTTGCTCTGCAGCTGAAAGGGCTTAAAAACAAAGATATTTCATATCAATAAGCACACCTAGTGCCCAGGCTTGGTTCCTAATGTGATTCTGCAATGAAAGGAACCAGTGCTCCTTGGAGAAATGGCTGATTCTAGGATTGGGCCTGGAAATAAACAAGATGATCCTGGAGCTCTTTTAGTGTTGGAAAGTAAGGACATCAACTAGTGAATCATTGAACACTACATCAAAAACTAATGACGTACTATATGTTGGCTAATTGAATTTAAATTAAAATTAATTTAAATTAAAAAAATTAAAGAAAGTAAGGACATGCTCATACAAACAGAAAATCAAACAAGTAAGAAAATACTTCACTGATGATTATGTCATAAGTCAAGGAAGCACAGAAGCCAAACGAAAGAGTCCCCAGTGGCCATAGTCCCAAAAGAGATCTTAATGTTCCCAAAGCTGTCTCCTGTGCTTAACATATTTCCTCTTCTGTTCAGAATATTACATGAGAATTAAATTATTATGTATGAGTCAGTCAAAATAATTCCTTTTCCCTACATTTAAGCCTATAATTCTTGAGTTTTCCCATGGATAATCACAATATATATTTTACTTCCTCGAAGTTTAAGTTTGATCAGTGTTATTTTCTGGGAGACTCAGGAATATTTCCTATATTCTTTCCTGCCAAATTATTTCATTTTATAGAGTAGATAGTATTCTGTCTAAATTCTCACAGAATAGAAACACCACCAAAATTAAATAAAAATGAAAAAGGAGGATATAGTGGGAACACATTGTAGGAAAGTTCCCAGGGCCAAACAGAGTTATCATCAACTACTTCAGGAGATTTATAACATCTTAATTGTTATTAATTAGGTCAACTAATAATCCATATTACATAATCTGATCACCTTGCTGAGATAATGTGGTTTTCAGGTTTTTCCACTGTAAGGTTACTCTTTTCACCCTTTTCCATTTTATATTCTTTGAAACGTAGTCACTATATATAGCCAAAACTTAACTAGGAGTTCTGCTTCCCCTCCTTGATGGAGGACTTCTACATAAATTATTCGGAATTCTTTTCAATGGTAGATTTATTGCTTCTTCATGTATTTAATTATTCAATCATTTATATCAGTGTGGGCTCATAGATATTTATTTAAAATTGTGGTTAAAATCAGGGCACCTGGGGGGCTCAGTTGGTTAGGCGTGGGCCTTCGGCTCAGGTCAGGATCCCAGGGTCCTGGGTTCAAGACCGCATCCAGCTCTCTGCTCAACAGGGAGTCTGCTTCTCCCTCTCCCTCTGCCTACCACTCTGCTTACTTGTGACCTCTCTCTCTCTGTCAAATAAATAAATACAATCTTTAAAAAAATATATTAAAGAAAAAAATTGTGGTTAAAATCCAATACTACTTTATGTATGTTGCTGCTCAAATTGAACAGAAGAGGAAATATGTTAAGCCATATCAATAAACCTAGAATCAGTCTCCTTTTGCTTTATACAGTTGAAGTGAAATAAGTACTTGAAAAAACTGAAATATTCTTGAAAATAATATACTAAGTTCCTCTTATTTGGAGTAAATATCATCTTTTATGTCCTAGAACAATATTATGATAATCGTTAGTATACATTATATATTTAGACCAATTTAGCAAATTAATTGTAAAAGTATTTAAAGATACTTGGCCTTTAAAAATTTTATCACTGCTCCATCATTGCAAGTTTTGGGTACATTATGGGTATACAGTGCAAGTTTTGTTAAATATATAGAAATATGGAATTTTAGAATAAATATACCCAGGGACATATACATACACATACATATGCATATACATGTATGTATATAATATACAGTACTTTAACTGATCATGCATGGTACAGAATTCAAAAAGCAGACAAGGACACACGCGCAGCAAAAACAAAGATTCTTGGTCCTCTAGCCATGCAGTTCCTCTCACAAACAAAATAATTAGTTTCTTATTTATAGCTCAGTGATACCTTATGTAAGTACAATGTAAAACACATACCCATCTATACGGGTATGTGTATATAAGTGTAAATATGATATGTGCATACATACACATATGTATTTGTAATTTTGTGAATAAATCTTATATAATAGAGTCCTAGGAGTAGAGTTACTGGGTCAAAGTGTACACTCTAAATTTTTTTTGAAAGGTTTTATTTATTTATTTGAGAAAGTGAGTGAGATAGTGAGAGAGAAAGCACTAGCAGGGGGAGAGGGAGAAGCAGACTCCCTGTTGAGCAGGAAGCCCGATACGGGACTTGATCCCAGGACCCTGGGGTCATGACCTGAGCTGAAGGCAGATGCTTAACCGACTGAGCCACCCAGGCATCCCGTACACTCTAAATTTTAATAAGCTTGTCAAACTTTTCTCAAAGTTACAGCAATTTACCCTTGCCCACATACATACCCTTGTCAATACAAAAAATTTATCCAACTTTTTGATCTTCATAATTTGATTAATAAAAACAGGTAATTATGGTTTCGTTGTTGCATTTCTCTTATATTGAACATAGTTACACATACTTTAATATGTTTAATAACTATTACACTTCACTTAATCAACTTTTTTCATGTCTTAGCTCATTTTTTAGGTTTTTTATATGTATTACAAATAAATATATTTATATAATATATATTATAAATAAATGTTATATCTAATTATATATTTATATATAATAGGTTCTATTTACATATAAAGGTGATTAGTTTATCAAATAATTATCCTTTTGTATATATTTCCAGTTTATCATTTGTATGTTTCTCATGATACACTCCAAAATTTAACATTTATTTTTTCACAATCATTGGTCTTTTTGTGCTCTTGAGGCTTTGAGTCATATTAAGAAAGGCTTTCAATAATCTGTGATTATGAAAGAATCATTTCATATTTTCTTATGTTATTGTGGCTATATTATTTCTGCTTAAATCTTTGAATTATTAGGCATTTACTTTGATTTAAAGCCTGAGGTATGGATCTTCTTTTGGAGAGGGTGAGAATGCTGTTTATTTTTATGTTTTCCAGATTGCTACTGTACTTTCTCTATGTATTTATTAAGTAATATACCTTTTCTACCCTGATTTGCAATATTTATCAAAAACTACATTCCTTAATATTTATGTGTTTATTTGGGGATTTTCATTTACTCATTCATTCTACAAAAAATTATCAAGGTACTTTCATGCCAGGCAATTTTGTTTTTGTTACTTTTTAAAAAAATTTTACATTTAATTTTATTTTTTAAATTTTACAATTTTGTTTTGTTACTACTGTTTCTTAGTTTTAAAGATTATGTATATGTATATAATTTTACACACACAGAAACAAAGATATATGTATACATAAATATATGTGTGTGTATGTATGTGTGCATATAAAAGCATATAAATATTCCTTTTCAGGAAACAGGCAGAGCATTAAATGGTCACTTTTATATTCCTCTGACAATATTAAACAATGCCAACAATCTTAGTTGGAAACACACTGGAAAACATTGTTATTCAATGTTATTATCAAAAATATATATAATTTTGGTATCAACCTTATGATTGTTCCATAAAAATTATTTAGGATCTTACTTTCTTTTTCTATGTCCTGGGAGGATTTGACTTTCATTTGCATTATTAATTCTTTACAAGCTTGACAGATTTCTCCTGCATGAATGTTGGGAAATAGCACATTACTGGCTTGGGGCATAAAAAGAGTAGTTCTGTAACAACTTTACATTTTTATGTTGATTTTATTTCTTCTATTGTCCTCTTCTACTGTTCTATGTTTGTAATTTATAAGTTCCTAATAATTAGCTACATCTTACTACTATTTACATTTATTTATGTACAGTGTGAAAAGTGTTCTCATGATTCTTTTAATTTCAATACTCGTGTGGGTATTTTATCTTGCTATTTCTATTTTGTGTCTATTTGTTCTCATTCAGTTAAGGCTGCCTTGATGAATTTTTCTCTTTATTTTCAAAGTAATAGCTCTTAGATTTATATGTTCCACCATATTCTACTTTATTTCATTAATTGCTTTTTGCCAATTAGGTTTGTTTTCTACTTCAATTACTAACTTAAGTTGGGGGTTGCACTTATAGTATTGTCCGTTTTATAGCATTACTGTTTAGTAGTATATCTTTTACTCTGGGCTTTGTCTTAACTGTATCCCATGGGTTCTATAATGTAGGCTTTTACTGCTTGTAAATAAAATAGTATTTAGATTTAATCTTCTCCTTAAGACATTTAACCATTTTTTAATATCTGATACTGCATTCTTTCTTTTATACTTCTATTAATTTACAAATTTAATTAAAAGTAGGTCAAAGAATGTCTTCTATACAATTTAGAGTTTTCAGAATTTTTGAAGGTATTCTTTATGGCTGAGTATATAGTCAATTTTGAGAATGATTTTTTGATTTCTGAATATAGAGTCTGATATATCTAAAATTATATTTATCTTATGAATTGTGTGATTTAGTCATTCAGTATTTTTACATATGTTGGTGTACATTTCCACTGGGTGAGAGACTCAAATTAAATTATTCTTTTTTTTTTAAGATTTTACTTATTTATTTGACAGAGAGAGCGAGAGAGCACAAGCAGGGGAAGTGGGAGAGGGAGAAGCAGGCTCCCCGCTGAGCAGGGAGCCTGACGCAGGGCTCATTCCCAGGACCCTGGGATCAGGACCTGAGCTGAAGGCAGATGCTTAACCAACTGAGCCACCCAGGTGCCCCTAAATTATTCTTTTGACTTACATTGCTCTGTTAATTGCCTGTAGCTTATGCTTTATAATTGTGATTATATATTTGTGCATAGATATTCATGATTGGATATTACATTTGGAACTGTAAATGCTTCTAACATATTTCCTTTGGTATTAAACTTACAACTCTAGATTTTTATTTTTTTTAAATTTTATTTATTTATTTATTTGACAGAGAAAGAGAGAGAGCAGGATACAGAGATAGAGCACAAGCAGGGGGAGTGGAGAGGGTGAAGCAGGCTCCACACTGAGCAGGGAGCCCGATGCGGGGCTCAATCCCAGGACCCTGGGATCATGACCTGAGCCGAAGGCAGATGATTTAACTGACTGAGCCACCCAGGTGCCCCACAACTCTAGATTTTTAAAACAGCTTTATTAAGGTATAACTGATTGCATGAATTAAAACTGTACAATTTTCTAAAGTTTTGTCAAATGTATACATGAAACCAGCATCATATACATATACACGGAGACACACACAATAAATATATTGTCTATATATACACACACACAATATTTTGTATACACACACATTTTTTATTCTTGTAGGCAGTATAATATCTGCATCATCTATAATTACTGTGTACTTCCCCTAATCCTTTACAGTGATTCTTTCCTCATTCTAAGATGTTTTCCTCACAGGAAACTGATGATTATTCTGCTGAACACCTGAGGAGGACCATCTGTAGATCTTTTCGAGTTCTCTCTCTGCAATTCTCTTCCCCCCTCCTCCCACCATACTGTGTCCTGGGTACTCTATCTAGCCTTTTCCCATTCTCCGGATTCAGCTCCATCTCCTCAGTTCCCATTGGTTCCCCTTGTTCTGTGGCCTGAAAACTCTCTCAAAGCAGTAAGGTTTGCAATTGTAGGACTTGCCATATTTGTTTTCTGTCTCTCATGATCACTGCCCCTTGTTGTCTATTTTCTTTTCTGAGCTCTGAAATCTGTATTTCATGATTATCTTTGGTCTCAACATATGTGCTTCAGTGACTATTTCTGAATGATTCTTTCATTTGATGGGCACACATACAATTATGGTTTTAATCTGTTCTGTAGCTTCTTTCTGGAGAGGATTTCACAAGTTCATAAGTTTGGTTATTATTTTCTTTTCTCCTCTGTAATTTTTTAAAGTTTGTCTCTTTTTAAAAATTTCTTATTACTATGTAATTAATAAGGTACTAAGGCAATTAAATTCACTCAAATAGCATATATAACATATTTACATATATATGGAAAGAAAGATTGAGAAAAAGGGAGAGGGGAAGACACTTAACTATATATTATTATAAAAACTAGAGATACCATAATTCCAAAAACAAACAAACAAAAATACTTTCATGGACCTTACACTTTAGTTGGAGGAAAAAGACAATAAAATATAAGTAATTTAATATTGTATATGTGAAATGGTGTTGGTTCTATAAAAGAAAAGCATAGTGAAGAATTAGAGGACGAAGGGTGTTGTTGATATTTCAGGAAATGTTTTTAGAAGGACCACCTGAGTAGCACAGTCGGTTAAGCATCCAAGTCTTCGTTTCAGCTCAGGGTCATGATCTCAGGGTTGTGAGATTGAGCCCGGTGTGGGCTCTGCACTGGGCATGGTGTCTGCTTAAGACTCTCTCTCTCTCTCTCCCCCTCCCTCTCACCCCCTTGTGCTCTCACTCTCAAATAAATAATCCTAAAAAAAAAAAAAAAAAAGAAATTTTTTTAGGAAAAAACCTATCTTCTAAGTTATTTGGAGAGTACTCATGGTTATTTTCAAAAGAATATAAGTCCCTGTGCTTATCTGAGAAAAACATTACAGGAAAAGACAAAACTTACATGAAAAAAGTACATTAATGGAACATGCATAACAGTTTGAGAATAGTACGGAAACAACTTTAGCTGAAGTTATTGTTAGCAAATGGTTGTATACTGGAAGATGAAGGCATATAGTTAACAATGAGAAAGACTATATAGGGACTCATAAACCAATGTAAGAACTATAAATTTTATTATTAATTAGAAGGAAAGTCATCAGAAAGTTTTAATAGGAGTGGCATGATTTAATTTATATTTATATTTCCAAAAGCCTTTCAGGATCAGTGGAGGAAAATACTTTCAGAAGCAAAATGAAATATGTAAACATTAACATTGCAAAATTTCATGTTAGTTATGAAAGCTGCCTGGGCTGAGGCGGTTATGCTATAAGTAGTGAGAAGAAACTGAATTCTAGATACTATATTAAGGTAGAGCTTCCGGGCTTTTATGATGAAATGAAGGTGAGGAAAAGAGAGAAGTTAAGGATGGGTCCAAAGTTTTTGTTCCAGTTTAACAGGAAAAAAACAGTTGCTATGTACTGTTATGAGAAAGGGTGTTGAGAACAAAGTTTTACAGTGGGGGAATTAAGAGCTTGGTTTTACAAATATAAATGTGAGATACATTTCAGACTTCCAAGAGTGAACCATACATTTGATATAAAAATCTAGTTCGGAGAGATAAGGTCTAGAAATACAAACTGGAATGCACTGAATACAGATGGTGTTAAAAAGTATATGACTGGATAAGATCATGTAAGAAGGGGATATAGATTAAAAAGGAGAAATAACCCTTGACTATTTATTTCCAAGAGTGGAGACAGCAACCTCTGGAGCTAAAAAGAATTTCTACCAATTGTCCATGAAGTTTCATATATTTCTGGTGTATGTGTGTATTTAGGGGACTGTGGACTCTGTGTGTGGGTACAAGCAGTTGTTTTAATATTTACTTACCTCTAAATGACAGCCATTGGCAATTTTGGGTCTGCCCATAATTTAATACCATTTTCTAGGCTTCCTCTCTGAACGGCAACCTCCTGGAAAGCCTGCTATCATCTGTTAAAGACCAGCTCTTCTTTTCTTTCATGGAATTCAGAGTCCACTGTCACCACCAGCCCCAGATGCTACTCCCATTGTTGCAAACACGAAACTATTGACTTTCGGCTTTGCTCTTCATGAAGTGTCATCACTTTAAACAATGACCTTGTGCTAATTGGTTCCAAGAACTGCAGTTGCGTGTATCTTCCCTCAGCATCTTCATACACCTCACTTAGATCTTCAGTAACGTTGACAGCCCTTCCTCATGAGTATTGGCTTGTGGTTACAAATCTCTTAGAGAAGTTAATTTGCAAGTCCATTACTCATTATTCTTGTTGGTTTGGTATAATTTTAATAACCTAAAATTTCTGGAAAAGTAGGCATGGACTCTCAATGTTAAATATATCTGAGAATAAAAGTAAAATATCCCGGTTCACGATAAAAATATTTTTCTTAAACTTTCCCAAACATGCCTGCCCTTTCTATTACCTCTCTAGGACTAAAAAAATATTAACTTGAGTTGACCTTAACAACAGCTTATAAAAGTGTACAGTTTACTTAAATTCTCTTTTACCTGACCTTTACTAGGCTTGGTTAAGATGGATTTTTTTGGTCCACCTTGTAGATTTTTTTTTAATACTAGGATGGCCTTGTCATCCTCCATATAATTTCTCAAGAGTAACATTACCAATAATCTCCGAGTACATTTTTAAAAAAGGATTTCTTCCAATACATTAGTATATTTTCATTAGAACTTACAGAGACTTTGAGGTGAATGACTTAAGCTCCATGACATAACAGGTATTGCATTTCCTGATTATTATTTCATGCCTCAGGTTGTATGAGGCACAGAGCTAAAAGATATGTTTTTTTTTTTTCCCATGTGACAAGTTCCAGGTTTATAAAACATCTCTGACTATAGAATAGCTTCCCTTTAATAAGAAGAGACTTAAGTAAGGATAAGGCATGCATTTTCTCCTAGGTGAAAAAGAATCATGACTACCTAACTATCAGGTAACATGAGAACCAAGATTTTTATATCTTAGTGCAATAATCCACTAAATAATATGTATTGATTTGCTTTTTGCTTTTTTAGCTAAACACTCTTAAAATACACCTTCCATTCCGATGCTTACAAATGTTAGCTGCATTTTGTTAAGCTAGCTTCTTAAATCTACTTATTTTACTAATTCAAAGGGAAGCACAGCTTCCCTTAACCTATAATTTGAGTATTTTGCATCTAATTGGTGGCAGTTGAGTAAATATCTGTTTGTCCTTACAGTGTTAAACACATAAGCCACAGTCTTTATGCTATGTAAGTGTGATTAACTTGTGAAAAATTCATCAAATGCCCTGAGATCTGCATAGCTTATTTAAAAATTATGTACAAAGTTTTGAAGAAGAAAAATGATTTGACAAGTAGGCAGTCCACAAAGAAGCTGACACATAAAGGGAAGAAGATCAAACAGGAATACAGCAGGCATATTCACACTGTAGACTGCGGTGTCTGGTTCCACTCCAAGGGGGCTGAAAGAACAAGCAGACATGAAATATAGAGAAAGAACAGAGACATAAATCTCAAGGTGGAGAAATAAAAGACCATTTGACATTCAAAAATGATTTTTTTAATTTTACATTTTTGACATACAGTCAATATATTAACTCACCTCAGTTTAACTTAGTTAACTGAACACAACTGTTGTCTTAAATCTGTGGAAAGCAACAAACAAGAGCATGTCAAAAAACGTTTCTGCTAAATCATATGACTCTCCCATTTCAGTTTTCCTCAAATTTCCCATAACATAAAGGCAATGCCAAGCAATTATATATCCAAGCCCCAGAATGCCGGTTTACAACTCCTTAATTTTTTAAATAGGATTTAATATTTTTTTTTCAATTTTATTATAATGTCAAATGTTAGTTAAGGGTTATGTTCTAACCATTGCATGTAACATTTTAGCTTTTAACTTGTATTTATTTGGTAATCATTCATTATTTTAAATTTCAATGTTAAAATTCATTTTTGTTTAATTTTTAAAATGTAAACCCATCGAACATCTGTGTGCCACTGAATTTATTTTTTGATTTAATTATTCTGAAATACCGTTGTGTAAAAATATATGAAGATGACACTAGGGCAAGTAACCCATAGGCAGTGAAAACAAAACCATATTAAACTGAAAATGATTAACAGCTGAGAATATACTGCCCTTTATAAAAGGTGGTTTTTTAACAGTGAAATAGTGTTTTTTTAATCCAGTGAGGTTTTAATCCAGGGAGAGATCCCTTAATTTTCATCTTTTGATATATAAATAGAAATAAAACTTTCTGGATAAAACATCAGTAATTATTAAATGACTACAATAGGAAAAGGGATATTTATCAGAATTTCTGTATTTAAGAGTATATATGTGCTCTTTATATTCTGATAATGCTGATAAATCGTCCTCCCAAAAGGCTCTAATTAGATATATTTCTTTCACCAAATATCTTGCCTCTCAAGTAATTACATTTTAACGTTGGTTTAATTTGTATGACCTTGATAAATTTTAAGTTGATAAATATTTTCTTATTTTTGTTGGCAGTTCATATTATTGCCTGTGAATTGACTATATACTCCATATTCTTTTTTTCAATATATTTGTTTGTCCTTTCTTTGGTTAATAGTAATTAACCAGAGAACCATCCATTTTCACCTTCAAAAATTTGCTTCAGATCATTTCTTATTAGATGTCTTCTTTTGTTTTCCTCAGTGCTCCATTTTTATCAAGTTTCACAAAATGAAAACATAAAAGGCGTCATCTGTATTATTTTGCACTCCAATAGTGTTTTTACTAAATATAAACACTCTTTTCTTACCTGAATTTTCTAAGCCCATTACAATCCATTTTCCTGGTATACTTTTGACCTCCTGTTTTTTCCTTTGTGAATGATGTCACTGTCTCTTCTAAATGATGTGACCTCCTTGTTTTTTTATCCTACATAAATTTTGCTATAATAGAATTAAAAGCTCACTGAATACCTTTATTATGAATATTAAGGGGATATTTTGATTAGATTATTGAAGTTATTTTTAGTCTTTTGAGTAAAGAGGTATCTGTATGGTTTTCACTTCTCCTTGGTGACCAATTGTACAAGACTACCTATGAAAATTAGAGAAGAAAAGCTTCTAACATTGTGCTTACTTACTTTATTTCTGGCTCAAGTATAAGGTCTAAAATTATATTAACATATATTTTCTTTCCTATTTTTTCCCTTTTGCAAACTATGTTTTTATTTCCAAAGATAACTTTCTTAGATTTGTCTATATTCAATTTTCAGATTTTGTTCATAGTTAATTATCTCTAAAGTATGCCTTCATTGATTCAAATTTCTACCCAATTTCAAATTCATACCTGCTTCCAAAATTATTCTTTAGCTAATCAGTTTTAATTGCATTACAAATGTCCATTCTGCAATCAGGTAAGATTTTTTAGTAGTTACTACATGTTGAGCAAATGTCATATTTTAATAGGTATTTACTTTGTTTTGATCAAATATTATAATTTTATTAGACACAAGAAATATAAATTAGTTAATTTTTTTCAGGCATCTTAAAAATATAAAAACACACCTCTTTGTAACACACCACTTTGAGCATAATTATTTAAAATGTGCATTGAGCAGTAACTATAAGGAAAGGCAATGGAACTTGTACTCTTCCTGAGAGATCCTCATTAAATTACCTTAGTTTATGCACATCTTACATATGCATTTTTCACTTAAGATTTATCAAGATAACACATCTATTTCTCCTTTCCTATTCACTGCTGTCCTCCCCAAAGTTCAATTTTGAGATCAAATTCAGATGTAGGCTCCATTTTCTTAGGAATCTATATTAGCATGTGGGGTATGTATAGCTATCTATTGGGAGAAATGATCCTTGGGCTTTTCTGTATGGTTTCTTTTCCTATGACTGGATGGAGTAGTGGGGGCGTCCCCACTTTGGCTTCCTCTTTGGCTTTCCCTTTTCTATCTCTTTTGGATATCTCTCAAACAATGGAAGAAGGATCACAAAAATTGCATCTTTATCTAGTGTCCCATTTCTCTCTGTCTGTCATTCCTATTACTATCATGCAGATCAACAGATTGTTGAATCTGTAATATGCTTTTCACATTGGTCTGACTTCTTATACTAACACTGTAACTGAGGTATACCAATAATATGTACGGTTTTGTTTTTAACCTCCAAGATATTCTGTTCTTCAGAAGACTCCACTCCATTTCTGAACTTATCATGAGGTCTGAGTGACAGGTTTTCAATGGCCCCTCAGAAGAGCCCATTGTGCATTTTGTTCCCTCTCCAGAACTTTCTCTACAAGTCAGCCTTTGTCAGACCACTAATACCCACATGGCTTCTCCATCCCCTCACTAGTAAAAGATAAACCACCATCTCTGTTTCAAACTACCATTTCCACGGTAAAGACAGACCTACATTCAGTGTTTCAGAAATTCCCTGTTGTGTAAATCCATATTTCAGAATATAGGTCGTGTTTGCACTTTCTCAGGTTCCTTTGCAAGAAAGTTTCAGGTATGTCACCTTGACTCCTATCAGCTGCAGTATATCTGGGCTAGTACTGGGAATTAGATTCAATGACTGCAAGTAATAGACTTGATCAATTATGGCAGCTGCAAAGGCTGTTGCATCCAGTTTTCAGAAATTGCATTTTTAGCAATAGGGTTTTAAGTAAGCATTAATGATGTCAACAAATATTATCACCTTTTATATAAAGGGATAGGACTTCAGAAGAATTTTATATTTTTATGTTTATAAAAAAGTTAGTATTTGTAAATATATATAACGTTATCCTTTATACATGCTGATCAAAGAGTCCTATATCCAGCTATGGAATCAATAAGTCATGAGGATAAAAGTTACAGCATAGAGAATGTAGTCAGTGGTATTGTAATAATGTTATATGGTGACAGATGGTAGCTACACTTGTGGTAAGCATAGCATAACATACAGACTTGTTGAATCACTATGTTGTATACTTGAAATTAATATAACACTGAGCGTCAACTATGCTTCAGTTGAAAATTAAAAATAAGATAAAAAAATAAGTAAATAAGATAAAATAAAATAAAATGCACAGAATAAAAAACATTCTGAAAGAAAAAGGTAATAAATCTATCCTCACTGGAAAAATCTTCCAGAATTAATAAGCTAGTGACACAAGCAGAAAGATTCTGAGTCTTAATATTTGGACAAATGGATGAAATGTACTTTACAACACAAATGGAGAATACAGACTTACATTCTAGTCTTGTTCTGTCACGACTGAGCTCTATGTCCTTTGGCAAGACATTTAATCTTTTTTTTTTTTTTTGGTTTCTACTTATTTTCCTATAAATGGACCGGGTTAGAGGACAGCCTCATAATAGGCCTTCCTTTAAATTTGAAGACATGTCAATACAAATTCCTAAAATAAACTATGTAAATATTAAATATTAAACATATTGGGAGTTTTAAAAGCAAATTATTAAAGTGAATATTTACATCAAATGATTCTGAAATTAGAGAGCTAGCCAAAGAGCCATTTGCAGAGGAGTAGTCATCAGATATGGAAAAAAAAAAGACCTTACATTACTACAGTAAAAAAACATGTTGCCAAAATTGCCAAATTTCAAATTGCCAAAACTCAAAGCCAGTTGATTTAAAAACTCTTTCTTCTGCATATTTATTGCTAGAACAATGTTAATTCACCTTTAAAAATACACACAAAAAATGTAGTGTGTCTCCTGGCAACTACTCTTGGCAATATGTGTGGGGTAGGCTGTCTCTTTACTCACTTTCACTTTTCCCATCTGCACCAGTTTCTCATGTGACAGTTCCTCTCCATGGGATTTTGGCAACTCAACCAACATCAGTTGTTGCAAATATCATAAGAAGAAGGAAAAGAAAGAAAATCTCATTTCTTTAATGTACAACAGCTAAAATTTTCAAGTTTTAGTTAATATTCAAAGACTAAATAAGACAACATGCTTTGACATAACAATATGAACCTTTTTGGACAATCAAGACTTCCCTTTATTCCACCAATGAAATCTTAGCAGACTGAATACTCTTTCTTCCTTTCATTTTTCTTAGGAGAATGTGTAAAGTTCTTAAAATAATCACAATGATTTTGTTCTCCTCAAGGTTATCCTTATTTTGCTCATTGTGAGCCAGGAACCACTGAGATTCCTATTTGTGGTCCCAATTTTGTTTTCACCAGGTGAAACATGAGTCATAATATGATTTACTTTCTTTAGCACATTGGAAGTTTCATTTCTCCCAAATCCAAGACTTTCATGTGCCCCAGTTTTGCTGTCTCGAGTATCAAGAAGGCAAAATATATCACCAGCCTCATGTATATAATACTAAGAAAACTCAAGCAAATCTCATACACAGACATGACTACCATAGCAGATTACACTGGAAATCAGTGGTGTTCAACAGCGGTAGTATCACTAACTAGAGGGCATTCTGGACATTTGCAGGAAATCCTTGGCTTCCATAAAAATATTGGCCCGCTATAACCAGCATTTAATGGGAGGGGCTAGGGGTGTTAGATTTGCTGCATATCATCTATTGTGAACTAACATCCCTTCCCATTCTCACTCACTTTACCTCTCTCACTGTTACCCCTCTCTCAATATAGCAGAAATTGGAAGGATTATATCCACAGAGCTCTTTCAAGATAAGTCTGGATATTTTTACTTAGGTTAATCTAATTAAAGAGTTGCTACAGATTTGGAAGGTGGACATAAGATGAATGCCATATTCCTGTGGCTGCCACGTGCTGTTGCTTAAGGAAAGTTGTCACTTTTCTACATCAGACACTACTGTCTGTTCACCAGCTTTCTGTTTGTCAAAAAACTAGGAAAGTAGCTCTGGTTTCTTTATATGATTCTTGGATAACAGCTCTGGGTATCCATACTCCAGTCTTTGGCTGGGCTATCACTCTAAGACCTGGGCCACCACAGCTCCAGTGGCAGCCTTAGAAATAAGAACCTTATTTTACCTAATTTATTTAACTAGTACAGCATTTCTTATTTTCTGGAGTGGTCGAGTAAGTGTGCAAACAAAACAAAACACAAAACACTTTTAATTAAAACAAAAACAACAACAAACCTTAATTCTAGTTCCATCTGCTATCTCTTGTCCTGGGTTGGGTTCACCAGGAGGCAGATGCTGAGATGGAGTTAACAGTGCAATAGGTTTAGTGTGGAGCAATACCTGTGAAATAAAAAGAGACACTGCAACATTAAGAAGAGTAATCAGATCATAATGCTGAGACTCGAACAAACATGGTCAGATAGAGGAGTCCCAACTTAGGCAGAAATGGCTAAGCCTGAGCATTACCATCTTGCTCAGTCATTAGTTAAGAGCCACTATGAGAAGAATGTGACCTTGGCTTGAATGCTGAGGTGAATTGGAAGAAGCTAAGTGCTGGAGGCTTGTCAGGTATGGTATTTCTCATAACTGGACAGTGAATCTTCCCTTGTAGGGGAATCTGAATGGAGTTCCCCTATTCTGCCAAACTCCTCTCCTATAAAATTTAGAAATCTATAGTGGTGTACTTAACAATCACCAGTATTTTTGTTTGTTTTGTTTGTCTCATCTGGACTTTATGCTGGATTGAATGTCAATATGCTTAAAGACCATCAATTCATGTCCTGTTCATTTCCTACTTTCTCAGCCTCCTACTTTTCTCTGTTTCTCTACCCCAAATATCCTGTATACCACCGTGTTTGTTCCAAAATTGCTTAGGATCCAGCAGGTGAATTGTTACTATGTATTCCTGATAGAGAAACTCTTAATAGATTCCCAAAACAAAAATCCTATTTCCCTTACTTTCTAAGTCTTGGGGCCTGGGAGGTAATTGGGAATTATATAATTATTTTCCATATTATCCACCATAAAACTTTGTCTTTTATCTTAATTTGTTTAATTCTGGCATTGAATAACCTTTAGAACACAGATGACAGCAGAAACATTTCTTTCAAGCAATTCTTTCTCTGCTGTAGGTGGCCCTGACCCTATTTCCCTGAATATTTTATTTTTATTTCTCTCTGCTGTTCTTCTTTCCTTTCCAGCAGGTCAAGTTGAATTTTCAAAACTTTGATGTATTTTTTCTCCCCTACCATATGTAGACCTAACATAGTCTTTTGCAGCTTTTGACTGAAAGATAAAAAATCTGTCTCTAAGCTGATATCATTGTTCCCAGAATTTCTGAAATCATCTTTTCTAACCTCAAGTAATATTTTTTTCCAGGACCAAACTCCGAAGGTTTCTAGCCTACTGACCATAATGTTCGCTCTGCTATTGAAGAACCTTGACTTCTCAAGTCAGAGCATTTCAATCATTTTTAGTAACCTCTCTCTTTTTTCTTTCTTTTTATGAAGTTGGGTCTGTGAAAGCTTCATTCAGATGTTGCTCGATGTAAATATAGGTGGTACCATTTATCTTCTATATAATACTCCCCACCATTTCTTTTCTGTTTATTAATAAGTTCTACCACACTGCCAGAGAAAGAGAGAAAAAGAGAGAAAAGGACACTTTTTAGGGATTTTATCTTTCTTCATCTTTATCTGTCTTCATCTTACTAACAAACTTATCTAACACAGTGAATCTTCATTAAAATTTCCTAGGTTCCTTATTAAAAATGCACATAACTTGTCCTTTTGCCAGACTTAAGGAATTGGTATCTCCACAGGCAGGGCTTGAGAAGCTGTATTTTTCAAAAGTATCCTATGTGTTTTTATTTGGTTTTGGTTTTGTCCTAGTACCATCATAAAAAAAAAATAGGGTCTTATCTTTGATTAGTCCCTTTATTGCACTCTTGCTCCTGGTGCTTACAGATTGGGTGAGGTTGGAAAGGTGTCTGAGCTCCCCTTAGAGGCCAAAGATGATACTCAACCATACATTCCTATCTAGAATATACTCTACTGGCTCACTTTCAATATGATTCAGTATTCAAAATATTATCTTATCTGGATTCTGTTAGCCTTTTACTCATGAATGAGGCTAGATCTGATTTTAGAGGAACTATATTTGACAGGTGTGCGCTTTAGAATACCGATAATTTCACAGATCATTTGGGAAATTATCCTTCTTCGACTATATTTTGGGAGATTTTAGGTAACATGAACAAAATTTGTTCCTTTAAAATTTGAAATAATCTATAAATCTGGTCTTAATTTTTCTATAAGAAAACAAATGCAGAAAAGGGTAGGCAGGGAGATTAGATAGATTATTTTAATATTCTCAAAGAAAGAGATAATTAACACTTCTGCTTTGTCAGTAGATGACCAGGAATTTCTTTAAAAGGTAAAAACACTGACTCTTTCAAAATTTTCAACAAAATACTAACAAATCAACTCTAACAATATATAAAAAGCATTTTACACCAAGTAAACTTTTATACCAAGTGGGATTTATGTATTAATACAATACTTTATATCAACAGGTAAAAAGCCAAAAATTGCATCATTATTCCACGTGATCCAGAAGAAGCATCGGAAAATATCCAGCATCCATTCAAGAAAAATATGCTCAACAAACTGGGAATAGAAGGAAGTTTTTCAATCTGATAAAGAGTATTTACCAAAAAACCCCACAGCTAACATCATATTGAATGGTGAGAGACTAGTTTCCCCCTAACATCAAGAGAAAGACAAGAATGTTTGCCCTTGCTCCTTCTATTTAATATTGACTGGAAGTTCTAGCCTAGGTAATTAGGCAAGAAAAGTAAATAAAAGACACCCAGGTTGGAAAAGAAGTAAACTATCTCTCTTCATAGATGACATAATCCTTTTTATAGAAAGTCCTTGTGATCCACTAAAAAAAAATTAGAACTAATAATTTCAGCAAGACTGCAAGATAAAAGATCAATTCACAAATCAATTATATTTCTATAGACTCACAAAGAATAATCCAAAAATAAATTAAGAAAACAATTCAATTTGCAATAGCATCAAAAGAGTAAAATACTTATGAGTAAATCTAACCAAATAAGTGCAAAACTTATGCCCTGAAAACCATAACACTGTCGAAACAAATTTTTAAATATTTAAATAAATGGAAACATATTCTATGTTCAAGAATTGGAAGACTTAAAATTGTTAAGCAAGCAATATTCCCCACACCGATCTACAGATTTAACACCATTTCATAGAGTTGTCTTCTTTGTTGAAATTGGCAAGCTGGTTCTAAATTTATATGGAATTGCAAGGGACCCTAAATAGCCAAAACAATCTTCAAGAAAGAACAAGTAGGAGGCCTCACACTTGTCAGTTTCAAAACTTATTACAAAGCCATTTTGTACAAATTTTACTAGAATACTTACTGTAAATGAAATCATTGTTAACACTGGCAAAAGAATAGGCATATAGATGAATAGCTAGAAATTAGAGTCTAGAAACACACACACACACGCACACATATGTATTTACAACTAATTTTCAAAAAGAGTGCCAGAAGAATTCAATGGAAGACAGAATAATTTTTTTTTCAAGAAATGGTGCTGGGACAACTGGATAGTCACTTGCAAAATAAAGTTGGACCTTTATGTTATTCCATATACAAAAATTACTTCAAAATGAATTAATAAAACAAAATGTAAGAACTACAAGTCTAAAACTCTTAGAAGAAAAGATGAAATAAATCCCCACAACCATAAACTTGAAATGAGTTCTTAGATGTGACACCAAAAGCATAAGCAACACACCAAAAGCATAAGCACCAATAAAAATAAATTAGATTTCATCAAAATTAAATTTTTTGTGAAAATTTTTATGAAGTGAAAAGCCAACTCACAAAATGGGATAAAACATTTGCAAGTCATATATCTGCCAAAGAAACTGTATCTAGGACCTATAAGGAACACTTATAACTCAATAATAGAGAGATAACTAACCCAATTAAAAAGTGAGCCAAGTTTCTGAATAGGGATATCTCCAAGAAAGATACACAAATAGCTAATGAAAAATTGAAAATATGCTCAATGTCATTAATCATCAAGGAAATGCAACTCAAAGACATGAGACACCACTTAATACAAACTAAAATGGCTAAAATCAGAAAGTTGGATAACAAAACTGTCAGTGAGGATGTGGAGATATTAGAACCCTCATACACTGCCGGTGGGAAAGTAAAATGGTGCAGCCAATGTGAAAAACAGTATGGCAGTTCTTGAAATGAGTAAATGAGAAATGAATACATACATCAACACAAAAATCTGTACATGTATGTTTACCACTGCATTATTTATAATAGCCCAAATCTGGAAACAACTGAAATGTCCATCAACACAGCAATGGATTCACAAAATGTGGTCTATTCGTACAATTGTATATTACCCACCTATAAAAAAGAATGAAGTACTGATACATGATGATATATGAATCATAAACCTTGAAAACAGTATGCTAAGTGAAAGAAATTAATCACAAAGCGGCATACTATATGGTTTTATTCATATGAAAGTCGAGAAGAGGGAAATCTATAGAGATATAAAGTAGATTAGTGGTTGCTTTAAGGTGCTGCTTAAAAGCATAATAGGTAAGTGGTAATAGATTTCTTTTGGAGGTGACCAAAGTATTCTAAAACTGTGGGTAATTTTTGCATATATCTGTGAATGTACTAATAACCATTGAATTGCACGCTTTAAACATATGCATTGCATAGTATATGGATTCTATCTAGATAAAACTATTTTTAAAAATATTCTCCTTTGAATTCAGGTTCCTAATGGAATAGGTCAGGTTAAGGAATTCTTCACAGTTTGATAAACTAAATGCTGTTTTTTCCAAAGATGCCATTCTCAATCCTAAATTCCTAGTTGCTATTTTATTTAAAAGTTATTGCCTTGATTCTCATTCCCAAAATCTGTCAAAGAATTTGACTTCATTTATGTATCTGGACAAAAAAGTTGATATTCATTAATTCGTTATGTGGTTAATTTATTACGGTCACATACAGCCATAATGCAAAAAAGGGATACTAAAATAAAATAAATTATGCATATCCATTTACTTTATCTTCAGGGAATGTAAAATGAAAATATAATAATGTATCTTCTCTTAAAATATTTTACTAGATTTAAGGAACAGTAAACAGTAAACAAAAACAAGGAGCAAACAAGCCATATGACCATGCATTTAGAAAGACCAAAACCAGTATTTTTCCCAATTTAGTGCTCAAACTGATACTCAATCTCATTTTAAATTAGTAAAATGTAAATATTCATTCAACATGTGTAAGTTTATGAATATTTTCAAACTCAATATATTTGATATTATGAAGCCAAATAATTTTGTATATTTATTTGCAGATATTTCATAGAGATCTAGCATAAAAAGTTAGAGAAGACTCATAATCCATTTTATTCCTCACTATAGTCATTGTGGCAATTAAGTATTATGCACTACCTCCAAACAAAGAGTTGTTTCTTTGATGAGGTGACAGTAATTCAGTAGAGATTAATTTCAATAGTCTATAGACTTGGTTTGCCCTCTTTTGGTAAAGTTTTGAAGTACAAATATATAGATGCCAGTGACAAATATATATGCTCTCTGCTTCTGACAAAGGTTATTATCTTTTATTTCCATATTCTATCAAAATTATGCTCTGGGAACCAAAAGACATAGACTTCCAAGAATATTATTGATCTTATACTTAATGGTTTGGAACAGCAAATTTAATTAACTTCCAATATTAAAAATGACTCTGAAATGAGAGAAACACAGCTTGCATAATTTCCTGATTTTAAGTGTTATGAAACTTAATATCCCTCCTAAATTTTGAAACTATGCAAACTTAATCATCTATTGATTACTGTAAAAGCAAGGGGAACACTAATATTATATTATGTGCCCATTGTCTTCCTAGAAAATGGTCAATATTGGTTTTTCTAATTAGTAAATGGCAAGTGCAATCTTTTGACCTTTCAAATTTTCACCTTTTTATTTTGGAATTGTAAGTTCATTTTAAAATGTCAAATTAATGTTTAAATTTCACATATTAAAGTAGATTTTGATTTCATAATTATGTGTTACTTCCTTTCTTGACACATTTTTGCAAGTAATAAATAGATAGTTACAGATATGTATTTTTAGGGTAAGGGTTTATTTCTAGTTAACTAAGGATGTAACTCCCCCTGACTCCATTTTATAATACTCAGTTTGCTAGCATCTTAGATATTTGACATCAAGAAAAAATAATTTATCTTCAGAAAAAAAATCTTATTAAACTGCACTGCAATTGAATAATGTTTTCTTATGCTTTATGACTAAATTCTAAATTGAAATCTTGAAAAAAGATAATTTCATGTTAAGTTTCATGTTAAGCAATATGAACAGAAACAAGCTGAAATAATTTGTTTAGATTCTGTGGAGCATTATGGAATCAATTTTCTTCTTGTCTTGGTGCAAAAATTTCTATAATGTTCATTCCATATGTTTAAATTTTCAAAGTACTTGTTTTTTTTTAAATTTTCTTATTCACTATAATATTAGACATTTTGGTCTTATAATTAGAATTTTTAACTAAAGCATAACAAGATTATTCCAAAGAGCATTAATCTCAGAAATATCTTTTAATTTAATTTTTAAATGCACATGCATGATTCTATTTATTACGGTAAAAATATCTCCAAAAATCATATATGAATTAACTTAAGAATAGTCATCCCAGCATCAGAGAGAGAATGATGATATTTACTAAGTGGTCTCCTGATTTATTTTAATAAGATAACATAAGTCTTAAAATGTAGTATAATCTGATTCTGACTGCCTGAATTCAAAGCTTGCCTCTACCACCTTATGACTAGGTAGGCTCAAGCAAGTCAGTTAACTTGTCTGTTCAATTTCCTCATTTTTTAAAAAAGGATAATAATCACTAGGATTAGTATGAAGCTCAAGTTAGATTAATATATGTAAAATGTTTTGCAAAGTGCCTGGCCTAAGTTTCTAATAAGTATTAGCTATAATTATTAAAAAATGAGACTTCAATATATGAATAATCATTTTTAAATTTTGGATAATGTTAGCTGTAGAAGGTTTCAAATAAACTGAGAGCTTTTCTTAGGGGATGGTTTATCATATTTCTAATTTGTTCTATATTAAAGAGAAAGGCAGGCTTTGTATATATTAAAATACATATGATGAACAAATGGCATTTAAACTAATTAAAGTATTAAAGGAGAAATCAAGAACAGAAAAGGGAATGATTATTTAATTTTTTTTTAAAAGACACAGAACTTGAACCAAATTATGCTTAAGACTCATGCTCAGCCTCATGATTTCCTAAGTGTATACCTTGACAAAGGAATAAATATGAAGGAAATGTGTGATGTAATTTTTTTTAAAGATTTTATTTATTTATTTGACAGAGAGAGACACAGCGATAGAGGGAACACAAGCAGGGGGAGTGGGAGAGGGAGAAGCAGGCTTCCCGCTGAACAAAGAGCCGGATGCGGGGCTCAATCCCAGGACCCTGGGATCATGACCTAAGCCGAAGGCATATGCTTAACGACTGAGCCAACCAGGCGTCCCTGTGATGTAATTTTTTATTCTAGAATGTAGTTGCATATTACATTTAAAGAAGTACTTTTGCAGAGAATTTCAGTACTGGCAAGGAGGAAGCTGTTGGATTAGCTTGTGTACAGAAAAGCTCCCCATGATTTCAAAGAACTTAGTCAGCCTTTATGATGTGCCACAATTTGCCAAGTTGAACTAATATGTCAAATGAAAAGCACTGAATATCTGTTCATCCTGAAAAATGACTGTCTTTATATTACTATTGCAGAACCACTTCCCCAAAGAAAATCATAAGAGGAAGGAGAGGAAGACTGTGAGGCAAAGTGCACTGTAAAAAAAAATAATAATAATAATGCCATGTGATTTGGATCAAATTATAGGGTCACTGGTTTATTGTTTTTTTTTTTCCTCTATAAATTGGGTTTATGATACCTATTTTGTACCTATCTGGTGATGATAAGAAATGAGAGAGCAAGAGAGGGAAGAAGTGAGAAGGGTGAAGATTATTTAAAGCTTGAAAATTAAAATTAATATGAGAGAAAAAAATTAAAATTTAATTAAAAAATTATAATGGGGGAGAAGATGTGAGGGGAGATGGTGGGGAGACTTCTATTCATTTGAAAGTTGTGAATTATACTTCTATTTATTTCTTTGATCATCACATTCCCATTTTAATTCAGTATTTCTCTGACCCTAATTGTCATCTCTACCGAAATTTTAAAATGGTGAAGGGCATTTTTTTCCTTTATTTTATCCAAGTCACATTGTTCCACTTTTTAAACTACAAAGCCTAATTCTGTTCAATTATATTTCAGAGGAGTTCCATGGGTGGTAAAATTTCAACAAACTCCTGAATGTTTGAAAAGCTAGAGTTGCTGAAGATTGTTTTTGCTCTTTTATTTGAAATACATATCTATGTCTATCTATATATCATATATATGATCTATAAAAGATATATGTAACATATATTAATGAACTTTCAAAACATACAGGAAGATATAATATGATGAACATCCAAGCACTCATTACCCAACTTGGATAATTTTTATCTTAGTAATCTTTTTCATTCACTAATTTCTTGCTGACCCCACCACAACCTCCACACAAATTTATACTTTTTAATTGCCCAGAGTAATGTAATGTAAATCCTGCACATCATGTTATGTCAGCTATCATTATACTACTCTAATTGATAAGAATATGTTAAAATATATATAATCACCTGGCCATTTTCACATCTAATAAAATTAAGATGACTACTTAATATCTTGTTTTATGCAGTTAATATTCAAATTTTCCAACTTGTCTTAGAAATGTCCTTTGACATGTGATTTTCAGAATTAAAATACAAACATGATCTAAAATATTACCTTTGGTTTTTTGTTGCTTAATTCATTCCATTGTCTAATAATCCTCCTTCCTTTTTTGTTCTATTTATATGCTGAAGAAAGTAGATCATTTGTCCTTTGGAAAATTTACATTCTTCTTAGTGTAATTTAACATGCTGTTCTCTTTTTCTTTCACTTCGTTTAAAATGAGTTGTGTACCTCCTGTTGCATCACATCATAAAAAACATGTCTGATAACATGCATTTAGTAAAAAACTAAGATGGATTTATACGTTTAGTGTTATCAGCCTGATCCTTCCATTGTAAAACTAATGGTTTTTGCATCCATTCGTGATTGGAAAACTGAAAGATGGTTCTGACTGAATGTCAAATTCTGGAATAAAATTGGTTGTTTAAAATTCTGAGTCAAATGTCAAGTGAATAGAAATGAATTGAATTCTCAGTCTTCTCATTTTTTTTCCCCTTTGGATAGAGAATTTTTAAAGTATATTTTTTACACTCTTGGTGCTCTAAAATTCAATCACTAGGTGTCAAGATGATTACATGAATTTTTGTTTATTGTTATCACGGCATTAAGCCATTTAAATATTTCTTGTATTAGGGAATTTTAAAATATTATTTGTTTTTATATTATACCATTTTCTCTTTCTTTTCTTTCTAGAGTTTATTTTTCATTGTTTCCCAGTGCTATGTACTAAAAGAATTCCTCAATTTGATTTCCTGTAATTCTTATTCATCGATATAACCTATTATTAATATTATTATTATTTAATGATGATGATGATAGCAAATATTCCTCTACCACAAGAAGATTAACTCATCCATTTATCTGGACTTTCATATTTCTCATTATCACAGTATTTTATTCACAGTAATAGTAGTTAACATTAGAAAT
Organism: Neomonachus schauinslandi; assembly: GCF_002201575.2. Taxonomy (NCBI): domain Eukaryota; kingdom Metazoa; phylum Chordata; class Mammalia; order Carnivora; family Phocidae; genus Neomonachus; species Neomonachus schauinslandi. The sequence goes on along the minus strand of NC_058406.1, from coordinate 87,481,157 downwards.
TCTATGATAAATGTTGTTTTATAAGTTCTACCTATACTTAGAATAAGGAATTAACTTCCGTGTTATTTACTTCTCTGTCCTCAAAAAAATCAATCTTAGGTGTGGTATGTAGTGGATATTCAATAATATCTGAATAATTTTATTAAAATGCATGAAACTGGTAAAATGACAAGTTTATGGCCATTATTTGTGTCCTGGTGCTTGAGGATAGAGTTTTCACCATGTCTAGGTGGGCAGCTAAAACCCTAAGTTTCAGTAGGACTTACCTATCCCTACACTCTTTATCTCTAACTGATGTCTTTGTCTCTTTTACCCATGAAATAGAGAAGCTGGTAAGAGCAGCTGAGTAGACTATTTAAAGTAATTCAACTCCAGGGTTCGGGGGTAAATTCCAGCTTCCTCTAAAATTTTTAGGTATATGCTAGGGAAAGGGTAAGAACTGCTTCTGGTTCAAGCATTAAAAACAAAACAAAACAAAAAATCCTTTACATGATGCAGCCCCGCTAATCAAGGTAATCATTTATGACAAAAGTATTAATAATAAGAAAATCAATAATAGTGTATGCTTGCAAGGGCTTTACTTCTAGATAATTAGGAGCTAGGTAGGTAGCTAAATGGCTGTGGTTAATACAGGTGCCTGATTAAGGATGAATTTTAGCTATGGCCAAAGTCTGTCTGTCTTCTCCTGAGCTATGGCTTGCATTCTGTAAAGTGAGGAAGTAGAAAACAAAATATTGCAGAGTTTGGCTTACTTGATTCCAAGCTACTTGAGGCAGTATAGGACCTGGAAGGAATGAAAGATTCTAATTCCTCATTGGAAGAAATATTCTAATATTTGTTATTGGAAAGGAATAATCTAGCTTCACCAAGAAATATAATCGGCCTAAATTAGGAAGAGAAAACTAGTCTTTTGACAATCAGAGGTTGAATCTGAGCCAGTAATAACCTTAAGCCTGATTATTTGACAAAGTGATAGAATTCTATTGAAAATATCTTATAAACTGGATAAACATTCATTCTGTAATTACTACAAAGTCTATAATCATATAGGTGCCTCATTTTTGTGCATTATAGTATGGCTGTATGAATTTGATTCTCTGTAGTAAAATAGTTTGTTAGTCACAATGTCTCAGAAGGTATTGCAGACAGAGCACCTATAAAGTATTTACTACAGGTGTTGGAGGGATGAGACTTATATATGTAAAATAATTTAAAAATAAGAAATTTTGAAGATTATTTAAAATAGCAATGGAACAGATAGCACCATTCAGTATACTATCACTTGGTTCAAAATTTATGGAAATTAATTACTTCAGACTATCAGAGAAGGCAAAGAACACTTTACCATGTGACAGGAGAGCAATCTGAGTTGGCTCCTGAAATATGGTTCAGATTTGCACTGGTTGAGAGGGGAGTGGAGGTGACTGTGGTGTGCTAAAGGAAGACTAAAAAGTGTGTTTAGATAAAATGGTTGAAACATTTTAGCCTAAGTGTATAGTATATATTTTCGTTTAGGGGCTCTGAAAAGATAATTTAGTCTTCATTTTTGAAAGCCTTGAATGTCACGTTAAGAGGGTAATTTATCCTGTAGGCAATAGGAAATAACATTTCTGAGCAGGGTCATGATATGATAGAAGGTTCATTTTAGGAATATTGACATTTCAGAAGTATGAAAAATGAATTGAAAGATGGAACAGGAATGGGTCTTGAGGAAGAATGGAAGCTATGCTAGAAAAGAATTTAGCCTGTACAGGAATTACACAGTGCCTTTATAAAAACTGCAAAATAATCATTTAGGCATGCAAAGATAACATAATTAAGTAGAAAGTAGAGAATTAGGAAGTGATCCTAAAATTATAACTGATAAGACTTAGTCACTAATTGCAGCCACTAGTATTAGCCCTCTAGTGACACTAATAAAAAGTAAAAATTGGATCATTTCATCTCAGAAATATATAATTACCCTTTAAAATAAAAACACTATAATTTTAATACCTCCCAAATTTAAATTATATGCCTATCTGGCAAAAACAAAAGACACCTCTGAATGTTCTTTTCTTTTAAGGAGGTCCACATTGCTTCTGTATCTGATATGGATAGAGAAATCCTTTCAATAGTTTGTGTGGTTTCAAGAAAGTAAACATTATAATCTCTCCTGGGTTGAGGAAAGAAAAATTACCTTATTTTTCAGTATGAAAAAACACATTCTTCGATGAAGTGAAGACCATTTTGTTAAGAAAATATAATAGAGTTTCTTATTTGAGGTAAAATATTACTAATGGAATGTAATTCAAATGAGGAGGAGGAAAACTCTTGTAATAGATTTCCTCTTTTTTTTTTTTTTTTTGACAGAGAGAGAGATAGCGAGAGCAGGAACACAAGCAGGGGGAGTGGGAGAGGGAGAAGCAGGCTTCCCACCGAGCAGGGAGCCCGATGTGGGACTCGATCCCAGGACTCCGGGATCATGACCTGAGCCGAAGGCAGACGCTTAACGACTGAGCCACCCAGGCGCCCAATAGATTTCCTCTTTTATGAGGTCTCCTCGAGATTGTCAGGAGATATGTAAAAGTATGTCAGTCCTGCTTTATTTACTACATGGCCCACATGGACAAAAAAGCAGTAAAAAATATAAGCTGCTCAGGATTCTCAGGACATTGATGTCAATGCATATGTCACATTTCTCTCTCTTGATTACAAGGTAAATCTTTCCCAGACCCACTGTCAAAAGTGCCATACCATGACATCCATAACATACAGAAGATTCTATCTAGGATTGCTAAATTGCAAAATATACCTGTGAACAGTACACTAAAGGAGGCTCACAGTGTAAAATCAACACAACAATAATGAACTTTATGTATAATTTAGGAATGTCTTCCCTTGTTATGGACACTTTCCCTTCATTTGAGGCCTGTGATTGATTCAGGGTACATTTTTGCTGTAGTTGTCTTTGATTTGTACTTCAACCTTATAATTAGTTAGGCATCATTTTTTGCTAAAATTTGTCAGACTTGGTATACATTTTAATCCCATAAATCAACTCTCAAAATATACCCTATGCAGTCATTGTGCATGATGTTTATGATCTTGGTTCAAAATGGCAATTCAAGTACATATATTTACTTCTCCTCCTTTTGGAAATACACACTGAAATGACAGAAGGAATAAAAGAGACTGGAAAATTTTAATTGATTTTAAAAAAATATAAAAATAAACCGTATATCATGAGATCCATAGGTTAGAGTCTCTTTGATGTATTGTTTCTTTTTCTTTTTCTTTTGCTCCCGATGAAGATCAAAAAGTTTAGCACTTATGTATATGAAGAAAATAACTCATAAGTGAGTTGATAGTCTCCCAGCAGAATCACAAACAAGCTAATTATCTTAAAGGCAGAGGCTGTAGGTAAGGGAACCTGTCAGACAATTTGTGAAAATAAGGCAAACTCTCAATTACATGATCACTTTCAGAAGAACTTCAATGTCTAACAGATGGACACACAGGGTCTAAGACATACTCATTCAATCCTGGTTTCCATTCAGCATGCATAAAATATAGAGTAACGCAGGTTATTGCCACTGAAATCTCCAATAAAAGATAGTTATGCTATTTGATTATACAACAAATATGGAAAAGGAAATCTCTAAGATGGTAGTACACACCCCCATTTTCCTTGTTATTATATCATTTCTCATTTGTCACAGGTTATTGGAATTACTTATCAAACACAGAGCATCCTGAGATGGCTAAAGCGTACAGGAAAAATTTTGATGTAGTAGAGAGGTAGATAGTTCAGCCCTCTGAATGAATTTAGGAATGCAGAATGCCAGCGCACTTCAAGGTAAATTTAGTATGAGCATCTTAAAGAAAGGGAAAGCATTGTATGTCACCCTGGTCTTTGAAGGCACTCCTGCAAGGTAGAGAAATGTTAGGGCAGTGGGGCGGCAAACACTTACTAATTACAAAAACATAGTTTTCCACAGGTATAACACTGCCTAATCTTCACATCTAATAAACTTTCACTATAGAAAATAAAAATAAAAGAAATATAAATACTCAACATTTTTCCTTTGGCAAGAACTAAAGCAATGCATGTGGAAATCTACATTATCTCTTCCCATAAAATTGATATTGAACAAATATAGTGGTTATGGACTGAACTGTATCCCCCAAAAATTCATCTGTTGAAGCCCTAACCCACAATGTGAATATATTCGAAAATAAGGACTATAAGGAGATAAGGTTTAAGTGAGGTCATAAAGGTAGGACCCTAATCCCATAGGACTGTGTCCTTATGAGAGGAGACCAGATCTCTCTCTCTCCTCCTCTCTCTCTATGCACGCAGCCTGAAAAGCAATGTGAGGACATAAACATGAGGCAATCCAGGAATACCGGCCTCACTAGAAACCGAATTTTCTGGCACCTTGATCTTGGACTTCTTGATCCAAAACTGTTAATACATTTCTGTTGTTTAAGCCATCAAGTCTGGTATTTTTTCATGGCAGCCCAAGCATACTAATAGGCCTCCCTCAGAAATGATGAACATTCGGGGTGCTTGGGTGGCTTAGTCGGCTAAGCATCTGCCTTTGGCTCAGGTCATGATCGGGGTCCTGGGATGGAGTCCGCATTGGGCTCCCTGCTCAGTGGGGAGTCTGTTTCTCCCTCTCCCTCTGCACTCCCCGTCAGCTCATGCTCTCTCTCTTTCATACAAATAAATGAAATCTTAAAAAAAGAGAAATGGTGAGCATTAATTAAATGAAAATATTCAACAGAAAACAAATCTAAGAAATGAGAAAAAATATACTCAATGAAAAACATTCACCACACACACACACACAAAAGCAGAATGTGTGAGTGTGTATGTGTGTGTGTGTGTGCACATATGCACACCAAGGATAAAAGTACAGTAGGAAAAAAACTAAGGAAATGTGATATCATAGAGAAAAGTAAGATCACTTTAGAGAAGGGCATAATTTATATGAAATGTTATGAAGACGTTGAGTAACATCAGAACAGTTTGACACTAAATTTGTAACATGAAAGTTGATTAGCTTTTTGCAAAAACATTTTAAATTAAGGGAGGAACATGTGGAAATACAATGAGAAAATCTAGAAATTTATTTCACAAGCTCTTCTCTGTAAAATACACTCGGGTAATAGGATTATGGTAAGAGGAAGCCATGATGTCAAAGAATTGCAATTCTTTTTTAAAAGGAGACACTGAAGTATTTTTGTTGAAGGATATGTTCCAGAAGTAGGTGAATATGAGACTGATCATCAGTATGAATTTCTAGCGTATCTTTCTGTTTCATGGAGCCTGGAAAGCTAAAAATGCCACTTCCCAGTCTGTCTTGCAAACTATTCCACATAGGAATTAGGTTCTGGCAATAAGATGGGTTATTTAGAAATCAGAAGAGGCAGAGGTCATCCTCATGCTGTTTCAGCCGCTTTCTATCCAGCCTGATCCTGGGGACAGGAGTTTTCTGCAGCAGTCTTCCAGGGTCAGGGCCCAAGCATCAGGGGCTAGAGGGTCGGTGGCAGGGATGGGAGCTGCAGCCTCCTGATCCCTAGATTATAGCCATGACAGGGTGTTCTTAAAGGTGACAGTTACAATAGAAGCTTTCTGATTATGTACACACCCCATTGTAGCAAATGTAGCAACTATATTTCATTTTGGTCATTGCTGAAGCTTTTTCTGGGAGTCTTTCCTTGCAGCCAAGACTATTATACAGACTCTTTCTTCAGTCCTAATTAAAATATCTTTTTTTTTTCTTTCATGGCTGGATGCAGGTTTCATGGGAACTGAAGCATATATATAAATTGGGAGATCCCTATTCAGGAAAAAATACAAAAGTATAAATGCAAAATTAAATATGAAATTATATAGAATGAGATAAAAATTGCAAATTATAAATTTTAAAAAGCTAACAAACACAATGGTCATCACGAAGTATAGAAAAATAACATTATTTTTATTTTTTTAAGGATTTTATTTATTTATCTAGAGAGAGACCGAGAGAGCATGAGTGGGGGTAGGGGCAGGAGAGGGAGACCCAGGCTCCCCGCTGAGCAGGGAGCCCGCTGCAGGGCTCAATCCCAGGACCCTGGGATCATGACCTGAGCCGAAGGCAGACGCTTAACAACTGAGCCACCCAGGTACCCCCACTTTGATTACTTCTTATGACAAGAAATTTGTAATACTTCTATAGAGGTAATAGAAAGACAATTCATTTCTACCTCTAGCATGGTTATCTGAATATTCTTTTTTTATTTTTGATAGTTCTATGCACACACCATTATTTCACATAAAGACATATCCATTATTTGTATCACTGCTATAGTTTTGTGCCTTTTACAAACAAAAATTCTAAAATTCTTATAAATTCTATCTTAAAAAATTTTTATCAAAAATAAATGATGTGGATATACTAAGTGATACATATACATGGCATACATATATATAATCTCATATACACAGACAAATGCAAACACACATAACATTGATAATTTTATATGCTGCATTATCAAGAAAATTTCTGACAGGAAAGAGCTTCTGTTTTGTTTACAAATTGAAGAGAAACAAATATTACCCACACTTCTACACACAATGATTGAAAGACTCTCTCTATTTCAACCATTGTTTAATCCCGTTACTAACATTCTCCTAGTGACAGAAGCCATAGTAATTGTTCCTATCTTGACATAAATTCTCACTTGAAGAGTTAGTTTCTGTGACGTACAGCTGTGCTGTTCCAATAGAGTAGACACCAGTCACATGTGGCAATTTGAATTTAAATTAATTAAAGATAATTAAAATTTAATTCTCAAATAGTCATATTTCTAATCCAATTGACACATGTGACTAACGGGTTCCATATTAGACAGTGCATATATTGAACATCTTCGTCATTGCCAAAAGTCCCACTGGACAGTGCTGGCCTTCAGGGTTCTGCCAGACATCCCCATGCTGATTCACTGTCATCACCTTCCACCTGGTACATCTAGCTGTTATAACTATTGTTGACCTCCCGTCCAGCCATTATCATTCAAATTATATCATTTTTCCCTCTTTGCTACTTACTATATCTAAATATTTCTTATTTATGTATATGGTTATTTATTTGTATAGTATTTTTTGTTCTTTTAGTATACATATACTTCTAAGTGAGAGCTATACCCTCAGCATGTTCTTGAATATAGCCTGGTATATATTATATGTAGAAAAATATCTTTAAATGAATAAAAGAACGAAAGAAAAAAAGAATTAATTCATTATTAGTTTGTTATTCAAAAACAAAAGATATTACTTTCAGATTAAAAACATGGTAACTAATAAAAATGAGGTAATGAAGAATATATCTGGTACTACAGAAAACTGAAACAGCTTAAAGAATTCTTTAAATAGGTTAAGATGTGAATTATAAATTCAAACTCAAATTTTAGGTCCTGTGTAAATACACAAAGAAGCAGAAGAAATTATTATTAATTTTATTCATTCAGAAATTGCCTTTGTTATATTTACTTTATCTGATGAGTTTTTGGTTTTGTTTTTTTTTAAAGCCTATCATTCTGTGCCACTTGCTTGGTATCCTCAGCAAACTTTTGCTATATTATTGGTGGACTAAACAAAAGAAAAAGCATGGATAAATAAAACAATCGTCTCCTGTTCTGTTTACTAAATAATGTGCCCTTAAAATTCTCCTAGAATAAATCATCTTTCTTAATTAGTATTTAAACAAGAAATACATTTCAGTTATTCTGCATCTTTAACTTGTTTTCAATATTTGGAAAGACGTTTTTATATGTATCAAAGCTGCCTAATCTATCTTCAGTTAACTCACCTAAAAACAAACAAACAAAAAGAACTTCTCCCAAGTTTTCTTGGGACATTTCTTGAATAGGATACATTAAATAGCATACAAGAGAAAAAATAATAAAAAATTCAGAGGTTACTTTCACTCTTACATAATATTTGCTTATAGTGTGCATTTGTTAGAAAAGGAAGTTGCTGCTCCCCACCAAGCAGTCAATGTAACTAGAATTTTTTTTCATTTTTTTTCAATAACTCACTTTTCTTTCTACCACAACTACTAGTTTATATTTCCTAGGTCAATTATTTGCTTGGCACACCGATATATTTTACTTCTTTCAAATCCCTTAGCACACAATTCTTCTAGGGCACCTGACATTGATAATCTACTACTGAAAGCTTTCTTTGTCACTGGCTGAAGGAGATGGATAAGGGGAAAGAAGCTGAAGCAAGACCAAACCCAAACTCATTCATCTTCCACCTTATAAGACAGTCATTTTCTCATGAGTGCTTTAATAAATGTGATTTTATTTATTTATTTATTTTTTATTTTTTTATTTTTTTTGAAGATTTTATTTATTTATTTGAGACAGAGAGAATGAGATACAGAGAGCATGAGAGGGAGGAGGGTCAGAGGGAGAAGCAGACTCCCTGCTGAGCAGGGAGCCCGATGCGGGACTCGATCCCGGGACTCCAGGATCATGACCTGAGCCGAAGGCAGTCGCTTAACCAACTGAGCCACCCAGGCGCCCAATAAATGTGATTTTAATTAGAGTACACTGTCTTACAGAATCTGTCCAAAACAGACATAAAAACTATTCCACTGTTTCTTAATTTGATTTAAATAAGTATAATAATAATAATCAAAATTCTGAAATGATTGGATAGTAAAAATTTTAATTTACAACTCACAACTCTTCTATTTTCATAATATCTGATATAGAGTAAGACAACAATTAAATGTTCGAAGGAAAAAAATGAAAGAGGAAATTAGGGGAGAAAGAAAATAAAATATGTATGTTTAAGCTAATTTCATGAAATACATTGTTAATTCTATATGAAAACAATAATTATTTCTAATTTCTGCTTAATAATTATTAGGCACTGAATATTGTTTTCAAATTGTATATATGTTTTCAAACTGAAAATCTTTATTTGTATATTCCTAGTCAGGGATGGTGAAAAGAGCAGATTAATGTAAACTGGATATTTTACATAGAGGTCATGTAAAATGGGTCTCCACTGATTGAATCTGTATTTTTTTTTTCTGATGCCTAAAAAATTTTTTAGTTCATCCAGATATTATCTTGTCTATTTAAAATATTATTACATTTGAGGGGCGCCTGGGTGGCTCAGTCGTTAGGCGTCTGCCTTTGGCTCAGGTCGTGATCCCAGGGTCCTGGGATTGAGCCCCACATAGGGTTCCCTGCTCAGCGGGAAGCCTGCTTCTCCCTCTCCCACTCCCCCTGCTTGTGTTCCCTCTCTCTCTGTCTTGCTCTCTCTGTCAAATAAATAAATAAAATCTTAAAAAAATATATTATCACATTTGATACAGACAAAATAATAACATATGTTACTGATCCATAGTTATTTAATGTGAGACACTAAAGATTTAGGAAGACCTAATGAAACAGCTCCCATTGTGTTATCTACTAAAGTACTTGGCTGAGATCATACACTTTGCATTTAACCCATAACTTAAGATCTATGTGCCAGCATGCAAATTCTCTTATCAAAATTCCAAACCAATTCACTGCAAAGAATACTTCAGATGGATACCAAAATCTTTTATATTTTATGCTTATATTTTTTGCTATTATAAACAATTTTATGAACATTATTATGTATGTTCTGTAGAGCACATGAGCAAGAATTTCTCCTAATCATAAACCTAATGGTGACACTGTTATTTATGAAGCCAGATTATTTACCTAAGTGTGTACACCAATTTATATTTCTATCAACAATGTACAAAATTTATGGAAATCCATATTTTCACCAACATTTGGTATAATGAATGTATTAATTTTTGCCCATTTAATGGAATTAAAATTATATCTCCTTCTAATCTTAATTTAATCTTTAATCAGTTTATTCTAAATTTTATTTTCCTGGTTACTAACAAAGCTAAACATTTTTTTTTATTTTACCATACTTTACATTCATATTTTCTACTTTGTGAAATGACTGCTCACATGTTTAGCTCATTTTATTTTTTACTGTCTTTTTAAATTTTGATTTATAGAAACTTTTTGTGTATTTTGGATATTAATCCATTGTCAATTTGTCAGTTTACAGTGATTTTGAAGCAGACAATTTTCTTAATTTTAAAATAACTTAACCTTTAAATAATTAAAAAAAAATCTTTTTCAACAATAAGAAAACAACCTGATTAAAAGTTGGGTGAAAGACCTTAACAGATACCTCACTAAATAAAATATACAGATGGCAAATAAGCATATGAAAAGATGTTCCACATCATACATCATCAGGGAAATGCAAATTAAAACAAGAATAAAATACCATTACACGCTCATTTGAATGGCCAAAATGTGGAACAATACTGACAAGGAAGTGACGCAATAGGAACTCTAATTCATTGCTGGTAAGAATGTAAAATGGTCCAGACTTTGGAAGATAATTTGAAGGCTTCTTAACAAACTAAACATACTGCTACCATATAATCCAGTAATAATGCTCCTTGGTATTTACCCAAAGGAGTTGAAAATTTATGTCCACATAAAACTTGCATATGGATGTTTATAGCAGCTATATTCAAAATTGCCAAAACTTGGAAATAACAAAGATGCCCTTCATTAGACGAATGGATAAATAATCTCTGGTACCTCTAGACAATGGAATGTTATTCAGACCTAAAAGGAACTGAGTTATCAAGCCTTGAAAAGACTTGGAGGAAACAAATGCCTATTAGCAAGTGAAAGAAGCCAATCTGAAAAGACTGCATACTGTATGATTCCAACTATAGGACATTCTTTAATTCTTTTTTTGAGATTTTTTTCTTGTATTTTAAGACGTTACTTTTTCTTTTTAGAGTAGTTTTAGGCTCACTGCAAAACTGAGGAAAGTACAGAGATTTCCCATATACCCTCTGTCCTCATACACGCAGAGTCTCCATTATCAACATCTTCCACCAGAGTGGTTACTTGTTACAATGGATGAGCCCCACTGACACATTACCATCACCCAAAGTCCATAGTTTATATTAGAGTTCACTCTTGGCATTGCACATTGTAGGAGTTTGGACAAATTTATAATGGCATGTATTCAAAATTATACCATCATACAGAGTATTTTCACTGGTCTAGAAATCCTCTGTGCTCAGTCTGTTTATTTCTCCCTCCCCAGTAACCGCTGGCGATGACCTATCTTTTTAACAGTCTCCACAATTTTGCCTTTTCCAGAAGCTCATACAGTTGGATTAAAAATAAAATCTTCCAAGTATTCAAATATAAATATTACAGAGAAACAAGGATGAAGATGACAGGAGATTTCTCATTAGAGAAGATGCAAGTAAGAAGATAGTGGAGCAAGTTATTGAAGGTACTAGAAGAAAAATCTGTCTGCCTAGAATTCTATAACCACAGAATATGTTTCTAAAGTAATGCAAAGCAAAACTTTCCTAGACATATAAAAGCTGAAAGAATTCATTGCTAGAAGATCCACAGTACAAGTAGTGTTAAGACATTTCTTCAGGGAGAAAGAATAGGATACAAATTTCTTGTTATTTAAATATCTTAAAAATCATTGGCTGTACAAACAAAAACTATAATGTAGTGTGGGATTTATAACATTTGTAAAAGAAAACTACAGGAAACAATAGCACAGAGTTTGGGAGGGGAAAAATGAAAGTATCATATTGCGAGAGTCCCTGACTGTACTTAAGGCGATATATCACTTGAAGGAAGTTAAAAGATATACGCCATACATCCTAAAGCAATCACTAAAATAATAATCGAAGATTAATAGCAAATAAATTTCCAAAGTAGATAAAATGAAATCATAAAAATACACAATTAATTGAAAAGAGGGCTTGAAAAAAGATAAAATAAGAACACAAACGGGACAAATAAAAACAAAGAGCAGTATAACAGATTTACGTATAACAGATTTACAATCAGCCATATCAATAATCACAATATAGTTTAAATTTAAAGGAAGAGGTTGCAAGATTGAATAAAAAAGCAAGACACAAATAATGCAATTTATAATAAATACATCTTAAATATAAAGAATGGTAAATTTAAAGTTTTGTAAAAAAAAAAAAAAAGAGATGCCTGGGTGGCTGAGTTGGTTAAGCGTCTGTCGTTGGCTCAGGTCATGATCCCAGGGTCCTGGGATGGAGTCCTGCATTGGCCTCCTTGCTCAGCGGAGAGTCTGTTTCTCTCTCTGCCTGCCACTCCCTCTGCTTGTGTTCTCTCTTTCTCTCTCATAAATAAATAAAATCTTAAAAAAAAAAACGTCTTGCTATCTAAGTAAAACAAAGCTGGTGTTGCCATATTGACCCTGGATAAAATGATTTCAAAGCAAAGAATATTGATAGAGATACAGATCATTTCCTAATAATAGAGTCAGTTTATCAAAGGACATAATAACCTTAAACTCTACTTTCTAAATAAGAGATTTTCAAAAAGCATAAAACAAAGACAGATTTGTAACCAGAAGTAGACAAAACCACAGTATAGCTGGAGATTTCAATTATCCTCTCAGGAATTGACAAAACAAGTAGACAGAAAATTAGTAATGGCATTGAAAATTTGTATGATACTATCAATCAACTTGAAGTAATTGAAATTTATAGAATAAATGTTTACTCCACAACTCAAGAATATCCTTTTTGTTTTCCAGAACACATGGAATATTTACCAAAGCAGATCACATTCTGGACCATAAAACACAGTAAGTTTTAAAGGATCCGAGTGATATAAAGGCTGTTCTTTGGTCACATAAAATTAAATTAGAAATATTTAAAAAATAATAAATGCTTTTATATAATCCATGGGTCAAATAACAAATCAAAAAAGAAATTAGAAATTATTTGGACTGCATAAAAATGAAACACATGTCAAATCTTGTAAAATGTGACTAAAGTGGTAATTAGCAAATGTAATACTAGCAAAGAATACTCAATATTAGCAAAGGACTCAAGATCAACAGCCATATCTTCCATTTTAGGAAACTAGGAGATGAGCTTATGAAATACAAAATAAATATAAGAAAGAAGTAGAAATAAATTAAACATAAAACAAATAAAATACAATAGGGAAATTCAATAAAACCAAAAGCTCACTGAAGATCAATAAAATGTGATAGCCATATAGACCAAGAAGAGAGAAACAAAACACAGATTACCAGTATAAGGAATAAGGAACATTACAGATTTTAGATTCATTAGAAGGATAATAAGGGAATGTTGTGACAAACTTTAAGGCTATATATTCTACCACTTAGATGAAATGGAAAATTTTTATGAAGGACTCAACTACCTAAACTTACTAAGAAAAAAAAATATATATCCTGGATAGCCTCATATGTATTATAATACATATGGAATTTTATGATATAAACTGAAATTTTAACTAAATCTTTAGTGCCCTTAATATAAGGGAAGTTCCAGGTACAGATGTCAACGCTAGTTGACAACGACAAGCATTTAAGGAAGAAATAATATGAAATTCATGCAAACTTTTCCAGAGATGTGTAAAGGGGGGAGGCTTTTCAAGTTACTCTAAAATGATAGTATTACCTAGATATCCTACACAGACAAAACCACTGCAAGAGAAGTAAACACAGACCAATGCCCTTCATAAGACTGATGCAAAAATTCCAAACAATTTTTAACATATTGAATCCAACAATGTATATACTAAAAACTAAAACAGAAAAAAACTAGGACCAACTGGGGTTTCTCAAATGAATGGGATATTTGCTTAATATTCAAAAACCAATAAATGCAATTCACCAAACTGAAAACCTAACAAGAAAAAATATATGATCCTCTCAAAATAAATAGAAAAGCATTTTACAAAATGCAACCTATAACAAATACATTTTACATATAGAGACAGATACAGATTTGAAAGCAACCTACAAGAATTACATTTTAAATATAATGACAGATAACTTAAATCCAACATTCATTCCTGGTAAAAGATCTCAGCACAGTAGAGTCTGAAGGGACTTCCATTATAGGATAAAGGACATCTTTGAGTTAAGATCATACAAAATGGTGAATGATAAAATGCTTTTCTCCTAAGATCACATTACAAGAAAGATGCTTGTTCTTACCACTTCTGTTTGTCATTGCACTGGTATTCTGGCCAATGTGATAAGGCAAGGAAAGGAAAATAACAGGCATAGAGTTTGAAAGAAAGATATTAAACTGTATTTATGGGGCGCCTGGGTGGCTCAGATGGGTAAGCGTCTGCCTTCGGCTCACGTCATGATCCTGGGGTCCTGGGATCGAGTCCCAACATCAGGCTCCCTGCTAGGCGAGGAGCCTGCTTCTCCCTCTGCCTCTGCCTCTCTCTCTCTCTCTCTCTGACTCTCATGAATAAATAAATAAAACATTGAAAAAAAAATAAATAAAAAAATAAACTGTATTTATGTACACATATGATTGTCTATGTAGAAAAGCCAATGGAATGTACAAAAAAGCTACTACAAATAATAATTATGTTTAGAGATGTTGCAGGATACAAAGTTAATTTATAAAAATTATTTTTATTTCTAGTTACTAGCAACAAGCATTTGGAAATTGAAAGTTAAGAAAAATAATACCACTTAAATAGCCTTAAAATATGAAATACTTAAGGGTCTGGTATATAATCAACTTAATAGACCTAAAAAAATAATTTGACAAAATCCAACACCCACTCCTGATCAAAAATATGTGCAAACTAGGAGTAAAAGGGAATGTTTTAAAAACAAGACAAAGGCCACGTTTGAGAAATTTACAGTTGTCACTTCACTTAATGATGACAAACTGAATGCTCTACCTTAAAAACAAACAAGATTATCAATTCTCATCACTTCTATTTATCTATTCATATATGTGTGTGTATGTTATGTATTTACATATAAATTATGTAATATATACGTTATATGTGAAGAATAACTATATGAAGTGTATAATATGTATGTGCGTATAAGACATAAATTATAGTAAAATTTATACCTGCTATATGTTCAGTAATTCTTAAATTTTATAACAAGAAATATGGTGATTCTGATTGCTATAATCAAATAGTAATAACTATATATGTTAGGCAGTAGGTAAATATTTTTAGAAAAAAGTAAGCATGTAGGGGCACCTGGTTGGCTCAGTCAGTTAAGTGTCTGCCTTCAGCTCAGGTCATGATCTCAGGGTCCAGGATCTACACCCTTGTGAAGCTCCCTGCCCAGCGGGGTTCTGCTTCTCTCCCTCTCCCTCCCCTTCCCCCCTGCTCATGCTCATGCACATGTGAGGTCTCTCTCTCTAATAAATAAAATCTTTAAAAAAAAGTAAGCATGCTATAAAAGTCTTTCTATATATAATCTTTGATTATTATGGTACCTGTACTTAAAATATCAAGGCAAATTGATAGTGAAAATGCTTCAAGAAACATCCATCAAAAAATGGCTTTCTCTGAAAATATATCAAATTCTTTGGCATAAATATTAGAATGATTGAAAGACTGAATGGTACAAAGAAATTTTCTTTTAAAATATTGATCTATCTCATTTGATGAATTATTTATACAAAAATATTGTTTGTATGGAATAAAGCATGATATCGTGAAATACATAAAAACTAAGTGATGGTGGTATGTGTGCAATATTGGGACTACTATTTCAACATTCAGAAACTTAATTTCCTGACTTACAAAATTACTTGGCAATATCTTACATGAGTTTTGTTTGATTCAACATAAGCTTGGTTTTTGTCCAAAAATCCTACGTGGCATAAATGACCAATATGGGTCAGCTGGGTGACTCAGTCAGTTAAGCATCTGCCTTTAGCTCAGGTCATGATCCCAGGGTCCTGGGATGGAGCCAG
Source organism: Neomonachus schauinslandi (assembly GCF_002201575.2). NCBI lineage: Eukaryota > Metazoa > Chordata > Mammalia > Carnivora > Phocidae > Neomonachus > Neomonachus schauinslandi. The sequence goes on along the minus strand of NC_058406.1, from coordinate 87,465,294 downwards.
ACATCAGGGTCCCTGATCAACAGGGAGCCTGCTTCTCCCTCTCCTTCTGCCCTTCCCCTGCCTGTGCCCCCCCTCTCTCTCAAATAAATAAATAAATAAATAAATAAATAAATAAATAAATAAAATCTTTTAAAAATAATGACAAATAAATGCATCATAAATTAACACAACTTTCAAGATATGAAAAATTCAGAAAATGTTCAACACACTTAAATATGTGTGATTTACTGATATGGTATGGAAGACACAAACTCTATTCTTTGATAATAAAAATTGAAATTTTTAGTTAGCAAATGCCTTCAAATTACTGAAAGAACTTCTCTCAAAAGTTTCAATAGCCTACAATTTAATTTGTTGGAATATCTGAGTAGGTAAAGGTACATTTGTGTCATGACATTACTTAAATCTGATATTAGTATTTCTGTTGTTAAATTAGAACTATTTATTGTTTTGTTTTGACAACTCTGATATTTACAGTCAAGCACCCTTATCTGTAGAGAAGACTATTCAGTAAATATACTAGGATGATTTGGTGGAAACACTAGGCAATCTGAAGAACTAATGGAATGTTGTTGGGAAAATGAGAGCTAAAGAAACAAATTGGAGCTGTCAGCATGGTGGTAATAATGCGACTACAAACTAAAATGGAAAAGGTCAGGTAAGAATAATAAATAAGGGCAGAGAATAAGTCTTACTCAGATTTAGATAAAGTGTCACTCAGCACAGCTGGAAACATGCTTTGATGTAAGATTGCAAATACTACAAGGAGAGGAATAAGTGATAAAAATTTACCTGGTCATTGGTGGGGAAAAAAATAAAGTACTTTAAAAAAAAAAACAAAACTAAAAATTTGCTCTAGATCATCTGTAAATGATTTTCATAGTGGAAGAAAATAAAATACAGTTTTAAAGAGTCAAGGACTTTCAAAGAATGAGCAGTATAATAGATGATAAAGCCATGAATGAAATTACTCAGCAATACTGGAGGAGCCAGATTTTTTGTTTTTGTTTTTTTTCTTCCTGAGGTAAGGGTCGATATGAAACTAAAAGACGTAAAGTGAAAAACCAGAAAGAATCAATGTTCACATTGAACAGTAAATCTAATATTTAAAACTTTAAGGGTATGTTTCAACAGCCTGTCATTGCAATTGGTAGAGTGATAATTTCTTAAGTAAATTAATGGTCTCTGCATTCACTGTTAAGTCATATTCAGTTGTCTGTGGTTAGATAAAGAAGAAAAACATTATAAAGACATGGATGAAAGGGCCATTTTTCTTTGTCATAATGGAATACAGTGCTTCTTTTTTAAGTTAAAAGAATAAGTAATATATTCATTCAAGTTTTTAAGATATTGGCTTGGTTTGTAATGTGTGTGCGCACGCGCGTGCACACACGCATGTGTGTTTTGTCACCCAAAAATGTTAAAATCACACACAAAAAAGATCCTGGAAAAGTCTTTGATAATTGATGTTAGTCATAAAAGAAGACACTACTTTTAGAAAAACTAAAGTGCCACTAGAGAAAATGTATGTATACAGAAAAGTATATTAAAAAAGACACTGCAATGCATGAGATAACCATGAAAGTAAAGATGAAAGCTGCAAATAAAAATGCAATTTCTTTGAATGGTTATATTTTTCCTACTGATTTTCAACAATAAAATTTTGCTTAGGACTTGTTTCAACTGCATCCCATTCCTATTAAGGAATCCCAGTTAAAGTATAGAATGATGACTTACTGTAATAAGTGGGTTTATTGGGCAATTCTGTTCCAAGTAGCCTTGGCTGGGACACTAGAACTGTAGCCATCCCTAGGCTCAAGGGTGGATTTAACTACTGCCCTTGGCCAGAGGATTGACTCCCAGTCAAAGACCTTGTCACATGGTTGCTTCAGATGCCTTAGAGCAATAATGCATGGGTTCCAAGAAGGAACCTTCAAAACCTTCAAAAAGGGAGCATTCCAAGAGAGAGAAAATGCAATCAGCCAAACCAGGTAAGGGAATCCATATGGCAAAGGATTTCCCAAAAGCCTGGTTACCAAAGGATACAGAGAATTTTCTATATTCACAATGACAGCATATTATCAATAGACCTAAAAAAAAATAATTTGACAAAATCCAACATTCATCCTTTAAAAATGGATTTAGGGCGCCTGGGTGGCTCAGTTGGTTAAGCGACTGCCTTCAGCTCAGGTCATGATCCTGGAGTCCCTGGATCGAGTCCCGCATCGGGCTCCCTGCTCAGCAGGGAGTCTGCTTCTCCCTCTGACCCTCCACCCTCTCATGCTCTCTGTCTCTCATTCTCTCTCTCGCAAATAAATAAAATCTTTAAAAAATAAATAAATAAATAAAAAATAAAAATGGATTTAATTTTGATAAATATGAAAGTCCTGCAACCCGACTTGATGAACATAAAAAATGATTAATCTAAGGAATACCCTTGTTTATAAAGGCAGGGAAGATTGGCACAATGATAAAATGAAGAGACTAATTTCTATATGATTTTAAAGAAATCTTTGCAAAATACTCTGACTGACAGGTCTCTGGAGGTTAGTATTGATCTTCCAAGGCAAATTCTTTAAATTGTAACACTTAATTAGATGGGAAGTTTTGATGTGTATGTTTAAAACTTTTATTTGAGAATATATGTGTATAGATATGATGTGTAGTGGTATGTTAAATTGAATCTCTATTAATATTGAAAACGTACAACTCTACAGACAAAGATCAAGACAATATACACCACCATGCAAATGAAGCAGTGTATAAAACACATCAAAAGACAAGTGAAAAGGGAAGGATCATGTAATGGGGTATTAGCCAGCATTCATGGTTGAACACCCTAGAAATCTGACTTATTTAAGCATTAAAAGAAACATATAGCAATGCAGAAATGCAGAGAAAGCTACAGCACGGACAATAGTGTAGGAGAAAAGAGGGGAGTAATAATCGGGGTCCCGTGGGGGCACACCACCTCTGCCCACAGAGACTGAAGTGCCACCACCATAGGTCTTGAATCTGGAACATGTGCTGTGTTTGCTGCCACAGCCCCCTGAAGACACGATGTTGTCCCACTACTGCTCTGCCTGCCTTGGAAATGATTGTACTGCGTTCTGTGTTTCTGGTGGTTACAGGCTCCCAATTCAAAGTCTTCTTTGCTCACCCCTACCTATGAAGTGTGGTGGCTCCTTTTTTTTCTAGCCAAGACTTTATAGAGGAAAAATGGGGCTTTAAGGCTTCTTCTTTTCCCACTTCTGGTACGTCCCCTTTCACTGGACAAAAATATTCATAATAATAAGGCAAATGTATTTTGAAAAACTGAACTATTTCTCCTTTTCTGGAAATGTATTTCATTAGTTTAAAATTCATTTAAAATTCTTCACAAATTACAATAAATTGGTTTCACAAATCTTCTGTTTTAGTGTGTAAGGTCAAGAAAAATCGGTCAATTGGACAATCAGATTAGGGGGACATTCCTTTGTTTTATAATAACATTGAGGTTCTGCCTCAAATCTACAATAGTAAAAAATAAAGTGCAATTCAGAAATACTGATAAAGTAGAGACAACAGAAATACAGCTTTTATTTTCCATAGACTGGAAAACTTGATTTAAAAAACACATCGACACTAAAAACAAGCAAACAAAAATACATGGAATGCCATTAAAATTCCAGCCATTAAGATTATTTTCAATATATCTAAATGTGAGTACTACAGACCATTTCTCTCAAGTGGACAATTATTTTTTTTTTCCAATTAACATGTCTCTAAAATTACTGTCTTTATGGTAGCTATATATATATTTTTTACTCAAGCATGTTTAAATGAAATAGCAAAATAGAATAAATTATTACTGTTTTAGGTTAGCTTTGAAGGGATTCAGAGCATGCACTCCAAAATATACCACTCTGGCGTAAGGGTTATTTTGATTTGAAGACAACTGAGAAAAGAGCTCCAGTATAATTAGCTCTGTCCATCCATGTCTGACTGAAAGCAGAAAATAAATTAATTCCCCTTGTGGATGTTTAGCCCCTTCCTCCAATTTCAGTACCAAGAAGTTTTGACGACCTTATCCCCAGAAATTAGATGGCATCCAGAAAGTCTACACAAACTTACTGACTCTAGCTGTTATCCTCATATATTTGCTACCCTAGCAGCCCAAAATCCTTTTCCTTTGTCTTGTCACTGCCCTATAAAAGTATTGTTCTTTCTTAAGATGTTATATAAGTCCCAAGTTCTAACTACCCTTTTGAGTATACGAGTTTCTCCCACATACAAGCACATTGTATGTGTTAATAAACTTGTGTTTCTTTTTCTTTTGTTAATCTGTTTTTTGTCAGTTTAATTCATAAGGCCTAGACAGGGAACCTAGGAAGGTAGAGGGAATGAGTTTATCCTCCCCTACAGCTTAAATGTAGATCAGTTATAAAACCATAGAAAGAATGCATTGTAAAATGCTTTAAAATAAATAGCATCAAAATGTATAAACTTAATTTAATCATGTGGGAACATCAGACAAATAAAAACAGAGGGAAGTAATTGGCCAATGCTATTTAGAAGTGTCAAGGTCATAAAAAGAACCCTTCCAGATCCAGAGAAATGCTCCAGTATACAAGAAACTAAGAAGATATGACAATTAAGAGCCTTTAGACACAGTAAAAAGACATTAGGGAGACAAATGAAAAAATCTGCATATGATCTGTGAATTACTTAATAGTTTCATATCAGTGCTATCTTCCTGGTTTTTATCACTGCACTCTTGTTAAATCAGATGTTAACACTTGGGGGAGCTGGGTAAAGGACATATGGGAATTCTTTGTACTAATCTTGCAACTTTTTAATAGATTTGAAACTATTTCAAAATTACAAGTTAAATAAATCAAATCAAAGAATAAAGGAATAAACACACAGCATAAATATGTATGATAATTTATAGTTGTATACCTCTATGAACAGTTCTTTTTTCGTATAACTAAATTAAATAAATGAGGAATTGGACTTTACTTGGCAAAAACATTCTGCATATTGATGTAAACTTTATCCTGGTGTCTCAAATTTTCAAAGAACTTCAAATCAGAGGTGGATACAATTAGTGCTTTTTCTACAAACAGACAATTTCAGTTGCATTCAACATAAAATACAGGTAAATATATCTGATAATTTTCCATCTGTACTTTTATTTTCAGTAAATTTCTTTTTTTTTTTTAAGATTTTATTTATTTATTGAGAGAGAGAATGAGATAGAGAGAGAGAGCATGAGAGGGGGGAGGGTCAGAGAGAGAGGCAGACTCCCTGATGAGCAGGGAGCCCGACCTGGGACTCGATCCCGGGACTCCAGGATCATGACCTGAGCCGAAGGCAGTCGCTTAACCAACTGAGCCACCCAGGCGCCCATTTTCAGTAAATTTCTTAATGGCATTCATTATATAAAAGAATGAAAACCAAATCGTGAGCTTTTATAAAAGAAGGCAAAAAATAAAAATATTTCACTTATAGGTCTTCATTTCCCATAAAATAAATTCCAAACCCCAAGTGAACAGAAGATTAGAGAGAACTGAGATTAAAGGATAAGCATTTGTGATCTGACAGGACAGTTTAAGAAGTCTGTACCAATGCAACTATTCTGAGAATACAAACAATGAACAAATAAGGGGGATATTTAGGATGTAAAATTTCTGAAAACTGTATTTTCCCTAGAATGGAAAAAAAAAGTTTGTTTTCTACTACTCAATATTTTTGAGTTTGTTCTATCCCATACTGATACCAATAGTTGAATTCCGTGCCTTTTTTTCCTATTTTTTCTATTTTTTTTATTAAAAACCTCAGGCATTAAAAATCGGTATCTAGTTCACAACTTAGTCAATTAAAATTCCATCTTCACATGAGCATTATCTCGCCTCTTAAAGGTGCTCCCCTGTCTCCTTTACCCTGGGTCAAAGGAAACCACAGGCAAACGTTATGTAAGTAAAGGGTCAATGTGCATCTGGGCTGTGCTCCTTCTTTGTTGATTAACCTCACTGATTTATCTTGCTGTCTTTTGTCTTGGGGAGGACCTCCAATTATTTGTTAAAAATCTACAGATAATCTGGTGTAGCTCATGTTTGACAGAAATTCCTCTATGTTGAGAATACCCCTGGGATATTCAGCTGCGCTTTCTTTCTGACACTATCTGGCAGGGTCTTGCTGTCATTCCTTTGCCCCATTTCTTTATCCCATGCTGTGACAGTCTGGCAAACAGACAGACGTACTGCCATGTAACTTCTGTGATTCAGGGCCAAAGAATCTTAGTAACCTGCAACACATAACTTGAGGACATAAAAGAATTTGGGGACAACTGAAGACTGAAACATGCCCTCTTCCATTTAGCCACACCCTCTGCTCTCTCTCTCCTCTTATTTTCTTCTCTCTTCCCGTCCATACACAAAGGGTGTGTATATAAAGACTGCCTTTCACTGACTTCCACCTAGAAAGGGGAAGTTAGTGGATCTTCCTGTTCCTTGGATATAAAATCATCTAGTGGGAAAACCTTCTCATTTCCCACACAGCACTCGATCTTGGTTAAAGAATGAATCTTTTTTTTTTTTTTTTAATGTTCCATGAATTCCTACTTTGCATTTTATTCTCATGTGTCGAAACAGAACTATAATAAAGTGTCATGGTTCAATTAATATTTAGTGAAAGTAATTTATTACTTTGAATTGTAGTCTAGTGTTGAGGTAAAATGACAGCCCTGGTTCCCCTGTGTATTTTTGAGAAGAATTGTAGATTTATCAGAATATGATTTCCTCTTTCAGCAACTTTCCATCATTCATTCCATTGGTATTCTGATTGGATTCCCTTACCCTCTCTTCTCACACAAAAACAGGAAATGATCAAGGGAAATCCTATTCTTTGAGGTTCAACATCCTACTCCAGCTTGCTACAATTGAGATTTAAATGTGACAATCTGCTAGTATCATGGAGATGGGGCAGGATTGCTAAGAGTTAACCACCCATTAGTAGGTTTATCTGGCGGGTGTTTGTTTTCACAGTAGCTGAGTTTTATTTAGTCTTGACTCATTGAGCCTGAAATGCTTAGAGACACTTCAGGGAACTTAGCTCCCTGCTGTTCAAATGGCAGAGCTCAGCAAATGAGTTCCTTAGGTAGATGCTAGCATATGTTGTTTTAGATTGCATGATTACATTTTAAAACCTTACCCCCACCCCACCCCCAAAAATCACTAGACTAGGCTTCAAAATGAAAATGAGTAACAGTAGTTGACAAGAGGACCTAATAATTTGTGAGTTTTATCATAAAGACATTTAGGAACCTTAACCCTTCCAGATTTTAATATTTAATATCTTAATCCTTTGCTAATATCACCACATGTAGATACACTAGGACATACCAATTTATTCAAAATTAACAATTAGATGTCATGAAATAATATTTAATGTCTGATGGTAACAAATATGACTTCCTTGAGAATGACTGAATCAATATGCATGTTTTAATAGTGCCTAAATTAAAAAAGAAAAAGGTTAAGTACATAATTAAAATTAACAGAAATATAAACCTTTATGACATGCAATGGCACAGAATGGGGAATTATGTCAAAATCCAATTGGAAACATGTCCTTAGTAAAAATCAGAAAAGTACAATATTTCTTTAAATCATTTTGCCTCGGGGCGCCTGGGTGGCTCAGTCGTTAAGCGTCTGCCTTCGGCTCGGGTCAGGATCCCGGGGTCCTGGGATCGAACCCCGCATCCGGCTCCCCGCTCAGCGGGAGGTCTGCTTCTCCCTCTCCCACTCCCCCTGCTTGTGTTCCCTCTCTCTCTCTGTCAAATAAATAAAATCTTAAAATAATAAAAAATCATTTTGCCTCATTGAGAGGGGAGGCAGAAGAATGTCTTTACTTGAATAAATAAGTAAAATTATGTGACTCACTTCATATGGTTTTTAATTTTTTTTCTAATCAGCATTGTTGTGGGATAATTGACATGTAATAAACTGCACACATTTAAAGTGTACCATTTGATGTTATGGCATCTGTACACACCCATGATACCAACATGCTGAACATGTACATCATTCTCCATGTTGCCTCATGCCCTGTGTAACTATCCCCCCTTCACATCTCCATCCCTACCACCCCAGTCCCCAGAAACAATCCCTTTTTCTACCACTATACAACAGTTTGCATTTCCTAGAATTTTATGTACATGGAAGTATACAGTATGTACTTTTTGGTTTGGATAGCATCATTTAAGTATATTTACATTACATATACCCATAGCAGTGTTATAGTTATTCTTTTAAATTTATTCATTCAAATAAGTATGTTGTAATATCTCACTGTGGTTTTAATTTGTATTTCCCTAATAACTAGTGCTGTTGAGCCTCTTTTCAAGTGCTTGTCATCTTAATATCTTCTTTAGTGAAATATCTTCAAATAATTTACCAATTTTTAGTTGGATTATTATTTTTTTATTATTGAGTTTTGAGGGTTCTTTATATACTCTGGATATAAGTTTTTTACTAGATATATGATTGCACTTTGTTTTTTTGTTTTCCTTTTTGCTTTGTTTTACAGTCTGTGGCTTATGTTTCATTCCCTTAACATCATCTGTACAGGAAAAGAAGTTGTTAATTTTGATGAAGTCCAATATTTTAATTTGTTATTTGTCTAATTCAATCTGTGGTCACAAAGGTCACTCTTATGTCTCTTCAAAAGTTTTAGAAGTCTAGAAGTTTAGATTTTCATTAAGTTCCATGCTTCATTTTGAATTAAAAATTTTTATATGGTTGGAGGCATAGAACAAAGTTTATTTTATTTCATACTTTGCATAAGAATATCCAATAGAACAATCTCTGTCTTTTAAAAGGAGTATTAAGGCAATTTATATTTAATGTGATTATTGATGAGATTAGGGATAAATCTATCATCTTACTGTCTGTTTTCTGCTTATCCTCGCTCTTTGTTTTCTTTTTCCTTTTACTTCCTTCCTTTTTTAGAGGATTAACTGAATAAGTTGTATGCAGTTAACCCTTGAACAATGTAGGGGTTAGGGGGGCTAACTCCAAACATAGATGAAAATCTGTGTATAACTTTTGACTCCCTAAAAGCTTAATTACTAATAGCCTACTGTTGATTGGAATCCTTACCAATAACAAATATGTTTATTAACATATATTTTGTATACATATTATATACTGTATTCTTAAAATAGCTAGAGAAAATAAAATGTTAAGAAAATCATAATGAAGAGAAAATACACTTACAGTAATGTACTGTATTTATCAAAAAAAAATTCCAGATATAAGTGGACCTACACAGTTCAAACCTGTGTTATTCAACAGTCAGTTGCAATTCTGTTTTATTCCTTTGCTGGCTTACCAACTATAACTTTTTGTGTTGTTATGGTAGTGATTGCTTTATGATTTATACTATACCTCTTTATCATACAATCTACCTTCAAGAGATATTATAACACTATAGTTTAGTAACTCATACTTTAATAACCTTATATTGGTACACTTCCATATCTCCCCACCTAATCTTTGTGGTCATGTCATACATTGCATACAATATATTGTTATTATTCGAGTTTAAATAATTGATTATCTTTTGAAGATATTTATTTATTTATTTATAAAAGGTTTTATTTATTTATTTGACAGAGAGAGACACAGTGAGAGAGGGAACACAAGCAGGGGGAGTGGGAGAGGGAGAAGCAGGCTTCCCATGGAGCAGGGAGCCCGATGTGGGGCTCGATCCCAGGACGCTGGGATCATGACCTGAGCCGAAGGCAGATGCTTAACGACTGAGCCACCCAGGCGCCCCGAAGATATTTAAATAGTAAGAAAAAATATATATATAAGCATTTTGCATGTTTCTGAGAGAATTTCTTTAACATCTTAGAGTATGGATCTGATCATGATGTATTGCTCCAACTTCTGAATGACTTTTTAAAAAGTCATTGTTTTGACTCCTTTTTGAAAGATATTTTTCTCAGTATAAAATTCTATAATGATAGTTTTTTCTCCTCAATACTTTAAAGAGGTTTTTCTCCTCTCCTTTTGCTTGCATAGCTTCCAGTGAAAAATTTGTTATCATCTCTTTGTTTCTTTGTGTTTTTGTCTTTGGATGCTTTTAAGTATCTCTTTATCACAGATTTTGGGTCATGACCTTTTCTTAGTATTTTTCTTTGCTTGATATTTGGCCTTCTTGAGTCTCTATATTTATAGTTTTTATCATATCTGTAATATTTCCAGCTATGTTATTTTAAAAATGTGCTCCTTTTCCTACAATGATTGGTCATTGTAGGATGTTAAGAAATCAAATCATTTAATCAAGAGTTCTATGGGCCTGGCAAGAAGTACAACATGAAACAGTTAAATAATATATCTCTTTATTAAGAAGGAGAGGTGTGTTGAATGTAATTGTAAAGGTTATAGCGAAGTAAATTAGAGAAATAAACTAGTCCTGGTTATACTAAATTTCAAACTCTCTATTCATATATATTTATTTAGTATATATACTAAATACATATACTAAATATTTATTTCAATAAATATATGCAAACATATATTTATTTACTTAGTATATATAAGTATTTATGTATATTATGTTTATAGTGTATATGTATATAGTGTATATGTGTGTATATAGGGCATCATGTGTGTGTGTGTGTGTGTGTGTGTGTGTGTGTGTGTATACACTAAAATCACAATTGACTCAAGGTACTCAAAAAGAACCCTATGCCTTCATGGGAAATAGTCTGTAAAAAGGAAATATAAAGGACAGTTTGGGCAGGGGGATGAAAATAGGTGAAAAACTTTATCGTATACTTAACTCTTATCTTATTCCCATATACCTGTTCAATCCATTAGAAAATTCTTTTGATCCTGTATTAAAAATAAGCAGATTCCAACCACTTGGATCTGTAGTTTTATAAATTATCTCCCTGCTTCTGCCCTTACATCAGTCAGTCTCTAGATGAGCACAGCAGCTAGACTTATTTTAAAATTCCAAGCCAGATATCACTTTCTTCTAATCAACACATAATTAATTTAGTGTGAAAGTTAACATTTTTTTATAATGGCCTATAAGGCAGGCCTATTAAGCAAGTTGTAGATCTAATTCTCCATGACCTCTTTTACATTATATTTCACAGCTCCCCTCCTCACTTTCTCTGCTCCTAGCACACCTGCGTCCTTAATATCACTTATAGATATCCTTGCCCAAATGCACCCTTTTCAATAGGTCTATGCTGCTACCCTAGTTAAAATTTCCCTAATATGTCTCTACTGTTTCTATAAAATATGTAAATATGCAACTTTCTAACATATTATATCATGTACTGGTTCCTCCATCTGAAAGAGGATTGTCTTTTCTGTTTGTTCACTGATATTTTCTTATAGTAGCATTCAATACATGGAAGAATAAAGAATAGAATCTCCTAGAATGCCTAGCTGTAATTTAGGCTTTCCATCCTAAGATGCTTTCAGATATGCTTTTTGCCTGTCATCAGAAAAAATAAAAACTTGGGTAATAAAAAATAAAAGGGAAGAATAAAAAGAGAAAGAATACAGTAATACAGAACTTTTATAAGAGAAAATAAAAAATAGTATAATGTATAGAAAGTTCATAATTGAATTTTAATAAAATTTGATACATATGATGAATCTAATATTCAATATAGAATGAATAAAAGATGTAAAATTTAATGAGTATAAGAATAAACCTAAAATCTGAAAATAAAAGCTAAATATTAGCACTAAGAGACTAAGAGTATTTTTTGAGACTAAGAGTATTAGTAACTTAAAAATATATAAAAAATAAGAAACACAATTTAATAATTTTATTAAAATGAGGATCTACAGCAACAACAATAAAATAAGTAAAACCAAATAAAAATTATTTGAGTTGAACAGCCCAGATTTTGGAACCAGAGACACTGTGTTAAATTCCAGGATTTTAAGTCCCCAAGCAATAGACCTAACTTTCTAAGCCTTGGGTTCTCACATGCAAAATAGAAATACTATTTTTTAACTCAGAGATTCTTAGGATTAAGTAACATAATGTATCTACAGATATAGCACAGGATTTGGCATGTAGTAAGTTGTCAACAAATGGCATCTACTATTCAAGTGAAGGATGGATTATAGATGCCAATACTTCAGTTCTGACACAAAGACATCCATGAAAGTATGTTAATATGTTAAACCATATGAACAGTGCATGTAAGTTTATGCAGTAAGTATGTATATATATATATATAACATATATATATGACTATATATATAAAACAAAATTTAAAAATAAAAGTTAAATATTAGCAATCGCAGACTAGGACTACTAAAAGCACAAACTAGGACTACTATATATAAAAGAACAGTAAAATGGAACCTGTTTCTTATCCGCAATGCCAAAGGGATTCACATCATCAACTGCCAAGAGATAATCTAACATTAACATTCAACTTTAGCACTTTTTTCCCCTATTAACAGAGAACATTCTTCATGCCTCTAGCCAGCTCCTTCCAAGGGACAGAGATGCCCTCATTTTGGGTTCCCCATTGTGTCCTATTGCTTGAGCAGTCTTTTATTTCTTGCCTTTAAATATCTGTATGTGGTTGGTCATTACGTATCATTTCCGGGGAGGACTATCATTGCATCCAACAATCCTCTGGTAGTCCTTAGCCTCTCTGCAAGCTAAAATTGCCTAGGGAGCTTTAATCAATCAATCAGAAAAGCAAAACAAACAAGCCACAGATTGCCAGACTATTCCTAAAGTCAATTACATCAGAATCCCTTTGAATGGAGCCAGGGCAACCTTACACCTTAAAACTTCTCAGCTGCTTTTCAACCTGCATTGAGAAACATTGCTTTGTGTTATGTATGAGCAAACTTTGTGGCCTTTTTATTTTAACATTTGACTTTAGATGAGGTTAACAATTTCTGTTTCCATTTATCTTTCCTCTCAGGGTTTCTTTGCCCAAATTTGTACACAGTTTTTATTTTTTAAAGTATGGTAAAAAATATTCACAGCTCAATTCAACCCTCAAAAACCCCAGCAGAGCAAATGTAATCTACTACCCATGGTGTCTTTCTTCCTCAAAAAGCCCGAATGAGCCATCATAAAATAGCTCCAAAATACTATGCTCTTTATTGATCTTTTCATTCCTCTGCTTACATTCCTGTGACTTTTGTTCCCTGATTTCAAGTAATAATTTTATTCAAAACACTCACAATATGAATTTAATATAAGAAAAGAAATATATTTCAGTAGTCCATGTGGACTTTGAAAAAATATTTTGGGGTGGAGGAGGAACAGTTTCTTTGTGGATATTTATGTCAGTCACAGAAAATACGGCAAGACAGCTGTTTGCTGAACCACTCAATTCCTATCAAGACTTAAATATTTATGTGCATATGTATATATATGTGGATCTCAAATTAAATATGGCAACTACTGATCTAACCACAGCTCTAGAGAATCAGGCACAATAACTGAACTGCATGATTTCAACATGTTTTTAAAAACTCAACCTTTTTTTAAAGCATAATTTCTCAACAGAAAAAGTACAGAGCTCATCAATTTTAAATAGTGGTAGAACAGTCTCAATTCACCTGCTCTAGGATTTACCTTCTGAATCTTGGTATCCTAATTTCATCTCACAGTCCTTCCTAAATCTACTATAAGGTGTACTTGTACCTTTTGGAACAAAGATTGCAAGCCCCTGCCTTTGTGGTTTCTCGTCTTGACTTCATATTAAATCATGTCGGGTATTTTAAAAAGAATGTTTGGACATCATCATAAATTAAATGAGAAAATAAGAAATACTGGGACCAGGGCATCAGCCTTTAGTGCTTATTTTCTTGCTTTTTAGCTTTCTGGTTTTTTTAAAGCTACTTCTACCATTCAAATGTGTCTCCAGGACAAAGTAATTTAAAGTAATTAAATTATAATGAACGAGGCATGTATTCCAAGATATACTTTTTTTTTCCTTTTCTTTTTGTTTTCCTTTCTTTTTTCTTTTTTTATTTTTTTCATACAAGCAACTCACACAAGTGCTTGCCCAAGTCGTTGCAAAGATGTGGATGCTGAAAGAGACCATCTCAAATATTTTCTTAGTGGAGGGTAGGGAATCATAAATAAATTCCCATAATTACAACCCAGCTAGCCTGGATACACAAAGCTGAAATCATCTTTTTCTGATGATTTCTAGAAAAAGTAGTACCAATTATGAAGAAAACATCAGTAACACTGAGCAGCTCTAACAGCACAGCTAAAAAAGCCAACTTGATTTCAATTCTCATAACTATTGCAAAGGTTGGCCAGGAAGTACAGGGTTACAAGAGGTATGCCATAGATTTCTTGCTGCTTTAACTGGGTTTCAAAGTAATAAAAATACTTTAAAATGCTTCAAGTTTACAGTTAAAAAGAAGAAAAAAGCTAAGAGGTCAACTAAGTAACCCATCTCATGTATTTTATACTCTTGACTATTTCTAAGAATAAGTCTTGAGAAAAATTATTTCAAAGTAAATAAAGAAGGTGCTTTAGGGACAAACCATTTAAATTTAATATTTTCTGAGTACATGTGTAATTTATTTAAACTTAAATTTTGTTATATATATTTTACAACTGTTCTGTAAATACTGCATACAACTGCACATTTAAATATTTTGGCTGTATTATATGTAAGGATTGTAGGACAGGAGTATGAGTAGCTTATGAAACTTATTAAGCAAGGGACTACTGCTCACAGGTTGATCTATCTGATAATAGCTTAACAAAAGACAGTTGATCTATGGATCTAATCTATATTGGCTGTTATTGTGTCACAGACCAAAATAGGGGGAATGGAATTCTATGATAAACTCATTAATTGCATTCAACTTGTTTATAGGTTGAGACTTGAAGAAGCTATATAATTTTTTCCTCAATAGATAAACATTGAAATTTTATTTCATTCAATAAGAATATCCATTGTCCTCACTTAAAGGCTTTTACTTAATAATATACATAAAGAAAAATTACATAAATCATAACTGCAAACTAAATACATATGGTTTTGAAAACGAAATATGCCCTTGTATTCAGCATCCTGATCAAGTACAGGACATTACTTGCAACCCAGAAGCCCTGCTCATGCCCTCTTTTAATACCGCCTCCCCCCCACCCTCCATCATCCTTGGAATAACCTAATTATACTAACTTTTAAAAGAATGGATTAGTTTTGTCTGCTTTTTTGTGTGTTAAAAACTGAATTGTTAAAAAGCATTGTACAATATGTTGTGTGTTTTCTCTTGCTCAGCATTGTTTGTGAGAGTCACCATATTTATTGCCTGTAATTGTAGACTTTAAATTCTCACTGCTGCATAGTATTCAATTGAGTGAATTACCATGATTTCCATATTTTACTCTATTTATCCATTTTACTGTGGATGGATGTTGCATCATTTTTAAAAAATAAATCAATTCAGCATTGAGGATACTCAATATTATAATAAATCAGTATTGATATGAAGTTGTTGGTGGTTTTACAGTAGCCAAGAAGGGCTTTTGAAAGTTGGATCTTAGTAAGGCTTCTAACATAAAACTCACATTTCAAACCAGTACTAAAATAAGCATAGATTAAGAAAAAAATTTCAGGAACTATAATTGTTAATTAAATATGTATAGATGTGTGTATAACCAAAGACAGCTGAGAGGGACCAAATACACTTATAAACCAGAATATACCTGCTAAACATTCAAGAGGCCTCTTGGAAATGCTGGCATATAGAATAAAGGTAGATAAAAACTTACTGCCAGTTAAGCAGATAACTGAAGTATCTTCTCTACAGAGAAGAGAAAATTCTCCCTTTCATTCTTGCTATGAATGAAATGGATATTTGGGTTGATAGAATGACAAGTTGTGTGTGAGCCCAGGGCCAAAGATGCCACCTTGAATCACCACGTTAGAAGTTTTGGGTACTCAGTATAACTTAAGACATAAGCCAAATTCAGAGATTTTCTAGGTGGGTCCAGGTTGGGGTCTACACATTGGAAAGGTAGAGAAACCATGTGTTAGTGTAAGTAGACTGGAGAGCTTTGTCACCATTTGTGAAACTAAGATGGGGTGGGAGAGGTGGTGACGAAATTCAAAATATATCAACTAGAATTGGAATCCAGACGAAAGAGGTCAAAAACAGTTTCAGAGGAAAGAGAAATATCAAGTCAGATCTGGGAGTTAAAATCAAGCACTAGGGAACAAGCATAGGATAGAGTTCCCAGGTTAGTAAGAAATGGTCACATTAGAGTTGAACTAGAGGTATAGTACTTGATTCTAGAATACAGTCTTTCTGTTTGCTATTTTGGCTTTAAAACACCTTCCTGGAGTGAGGAGACAAGATAAAGGGATTTTGACAGTTATCTTAGTTGGCCCATCAAATCTGAACAAGGCAGGTGATTTTCCCAGAAAGCTAAAATTTTGTAAAATTTGATTTTAACCTGCCTGTGCTTAGTTTCTTCGGAGACACAGTATTTTCCCTGAGAATGAGGAAATGATGGTTTAAGCTAGTCTACCTCCCATGATACCCACTAAACCCAAGTGAAAGTAATGTATACTTTCTTCCCTACTTCTGTAGCCTGTGTCCTCTTCTTCTCCAGAATATTGGGTAGAAAATGTTGGAAGGGAGCAAATATCACTTATTTAACTGATGTTGCTGCACTCCTCTCTTGGCTATCATGCCTAGCTACTTGGTGATTTCTGATTTTTAGCATTTCTGGATGCTTCCAATACATGCTTTAAAATGAAACTTAAGTATAAATAAAAATATAAATACATAAAAATACGTATAAGTAATAGCATATAAACATAACACTTAAAAATGTGCATTTCACTCCTCTGGCACTCAGTGTCATTAATTTTCTAGTATATCTCTTATACACAGATACGCCTAGATTTATTTTACAATCTAAGTCATAGTCTAGACAGCCATATTTACCAGAAGTCTGGACTACATATTTGAATATAGTTTTTATTTCACTTACATTTTCTCCATCTGGAACAATGTTAACTTTTATCTGTTCTCTTTATCAGTGACTAGTTTTCCTTAATTTCTGTAATTTTAAAATCTTTTTCTTCTACCTTCATTGTAATTACATTTTGATTCTTTTGTCTCTGTAATCTGGCTCTAAAAATCTTATTTTATTATGTTATTAGCTTATTCTGTGCTCTTATTTTTTAGAATCATTGTGTTTATTAAATTCTTTAAAGTATGAAATGCTCTTGGATTTGTTTTTCTTTTAGAATTAGGTGTTATTCCTTATCAGATTCTTAATTTCCTTTTCTACTCTCTTCTTTTTTCATTGTAGCATATATTTGCCTATTTGACATTCTGTGCTACTCTTAACAGTATTCTTGGTTTTGGCATTTTGCTTATATTTAACTTGAAAGTTTGTGTCCAAGCACTCTATTTGCTTTGATCAAGTGTGAGTACCCTAATGTCTCCTTTTCTACCACATCTGAGGGCTGTTACTGTCCTCTTACTGGGCTTTGAGATCTGTGCTTTGAGTCCCATTGCTTTTATAGCAGCTAGAGCTAACTAGTCAGGAGGAAGAAGAAACTTCTGGTGGTGTTGTAGTCAATCTTTTTCATAAAATCTAGGCTCCGTTATTTTTTTCAGATCTTTTGCTTAGTATTCATATCAGGGTATATTCCCAAAGTGGGTGGTATGTTCTATTCTAGTGCCAGGGTGACCTCAGCCTTCAGATAATTACCCAATTTGTTTTGAGCCCTAGTCCATTGTGAGCTAAGATGCTTTTTCCTTGCTCTGCTAAATCCAGTAATGCAAGTGATAATAAATTGGAATATTTATTCTCAAGAATTTTAGTTTGAGTTTTCTCCATGTTGGCTATTCATTCTCTCAGTCTACTTCTTTCCAGATTAAGGTTAATGTGGAAGAATATTAAGGATTTTTTCTACTCACCTGTTTTTGCCTTATAGCCTCTATGGGAAATGGCTGACAGTTTAGGAGCTACTCAGTGTAAAGTCACTAGAGAAAATGTGCTACTCGACATATTCTCATCCCTTCACACTGGAAGTTACTAATCAAAAGTGAGCACTTAAAACCACTTAGACATCCATTTATGTACCCTTCATTAATTTTCTTTTCCATTCCCCACAATTACTACTGCAAGTATTCACTACCATTTCAAACTTACAACCCATAATGACCACTCCTGAGAAGATGGCCCTACCTTTTATCTTACAGAAAGCAATCAAAACCATCAGAATACCTTTAACCTTTAAGTAGCTTGTTTGTATCTACAACATGCTTTCCTCCTATACTCCTTGTGCCTCTACTAAGTACTTACCAAAAGGATACAAAAATACTGATCAGAAGAAATACATGCACCCCAGTGTTTATAGCAGCATTATCAACAATAGCCAAATAATCCAAAGAGCCCAAATGGCCACTGACTGGTGAATGGATAAAGAAGATGTAGTACACAAACACACACACGCGCACACACACACACAATAGGAGACCTGATTCTCCCTCTGTTTAGAGCCTCTTTCTTTCTTTCTTTTTTTTTTTTTTTAAGATTTTATTCATTTATTTGAGACAGAGAGAATGAGAGACAGAGAGCATGAGAGGGAGGAGGGTCAGAGGGAGAAGCAGACTCCCCGCCGAGCAGGGAGCCCGATGCAGGACTCGATCCCGGGACTCCAGGATCATGACCTGAGCCGAAGGCAGTCGCTTAACCGACTGAGCCACCCAGGCGCCCATAGAGCCTCTTTCTTTACCGACACTCTGGAGTCCCTATCTCTTTACCCATTCAAGGAACCTGAATGCAAAACTTATATACGCACACTCACACACACACACATATACATACATATTTCATCTTCATCTCATTCTCCAATTTTAGTTGTTGAATCAATATTAAAATAATTTAATAATTCTTATGTTTAAATGTCAGAATGCCTAAAATTAACAAGACAGGAAACAACAGATGTAGGCAAGGATGTGGAGAAATGGGAACCCTCTTACACTGTTGGTGGGAATGCAAACTGGTGCAGCCACTCTGCAAAACAGTATGGTGGTTCCTCAAAAAGTTAAAAATAGAACTACCCTATGATTCAGCAATTGCACCACTAAGTACTCACCAAAAGGATACAAAAATACCGATCAGAAGAAATACATGCACCCCGATGTTTATAACAGCATTATCAACAATAGCCAAATAATCCAAAGAGCCCAAATGGCCATTGACTGATGAATGGATAAAGAAGATGTGATACACACACACACACACACACATATACACAGAGGAATATTACTCAGCCATAAAAAAGAATGAAATCTTGCCATTTGCAATGACATGGATGGAGCTACAGAGTATGATGCTAAGTGAAATAAGTCAGTCAGAGAAAGACAAATACCATACGATTTCACTCATATGTGAAATTTAAGAAACAAAACAGATGTTGAACATGGGGGGAAAAGAAAGAGAGAGGCAAATCATAAAACAAACTTAATTATAGAGAACAAACAGGGTTGCTGGAGAGGAGGTGGGCGGGGGTTGGGTTAAATGGGTGATGGGGATTAAGGAGGGCACTCTTTGTGATGAGCACTGGGTGTTGAATGTAAGTGATGAATCAGTAAATCCTACACATGAAACTAATATTACACTGTATGTTAACTAACTGTAATTTAAATAAAAACTTGGAAGAAAAAAAATAAGAGGTATGGCCAGGATTCCCCTCTCTCCATTTGTTCAGAGTCAAACTTTTAAAAATGTCCTCACTGATTATATTATTATTATTATAGTTCCCAATCAGCAAAGGATCATAATTTACCACTTCCCTGGAAATTCTGTCACAGAGCAAACTAATTACCCCTTCCATGCCCCTTCATTCAATAAATGACTAAGTAGTTTTAATGCAATGTCAAATATTTCTGAAATTCATCTCCCACCATCTTCATCTGGGCTACAATTAGTTACCTCCAGAACATTACCACAGTTGAACTCTTTTATCATTAGGCTAACTCACTTTCAAACTGTTACCCGCAAGGCAATGAAAGTGGACTTCCAATAATGCAAATCTAACAGGTCTCCCCTTTTTCAGGATTGATTCATTCCCTATTTCTCTTAAAATGAAGTTATCAACCCTTAAGCATGTTAAACAAGGCCCTGCAAGATCTGTCTTGCTTACATCTCTAGCCTTAACTCTTGTCCCTTCCCTTTTGCACTCTATGCATTAGCTACAATAAATATTTTCAGAACATTTTAAATACAGTTATACATATATGTTATTTCCCTTTAAGACTCACTCCTCCCTTTCCTCTTCTAGTATGAAAGTGCCTATTGGTAGTCTCCACTCCACTTTAAAAAATGTGAGTTAATATCCTATCCTAAAAGCATTCTTCCTTGATTATTAAAACTATTTGGCTCTGTGTTCAAAGATTCCTATATTTTTCCCTCATAACTTTAATTACATTTTATTGTCATTATTTCTCTAATGTCCATTTTTCCTATGAATTATAAACTCTATGAAAGTGAAAGTGATACTATCTTTTCTCTATTATATCCCAAAGGCTACTACAATTGCTGAAATCTAAAATACATTGCACTGCAGCCTCCCAGGCTTCCTTCTCCAGACAGCTTTTCTCGGTGGAATCTGAGAGCCCCTTGCATCAGAATCGTTTAAGATACCTGTCAAAACTCAGAATCCCTGACCTCACTGTCTTCTAAATCAGACTCTCTGAACAGGATCCTCGAATATGAATTTTAAACAAAAGCTTTGGGTGGTCTTCTCATTTAGTACCCTGAATATGTCTTGCCAGCCCTTTCTGCCTTGCCAGGTCTTTGTGGACAGGTCTGATGTTATTCTGATGTTCCTTCCTCTGTATGTAAGGACTCTCTTCCCACTAACTGCCCTTAAGATGGCTTCCTTGGTTCTAGCATGGAGGACATTAGGAGAAGGAAGGGAAAAATGAAGGGGGGGGGAATCAGAGGGGGAGACAAACCATGAGAGACTATGGACTCCAAGAAACAAACTGAGGGTTTTAGAGGGGAGAGGGGTTGGGGGATGGGTTAGGCCCATGATGGGTATTAAGGAGGGCACGTACTGCATGGAGCACTGGGTATTATATGCAAACAATGAATCATGGAATACTACATCAAAAACTAATGATGTACTGTATGGTGATTAACATAACATAATAAAAAATAAAAATTAAAATAAATAAATGTTAAAAAAAAAACCCTTGGGTGATCATTATGTACTCTAGCATTAGACCAAAAAAAAGGAAGATTCTTATTAAATTTTCTGACCTTAAGTTATGAGTTATAAGAAAAACAAATGGCTTCCATTTAGTTTGAAAAGAAATGGTATCCTCAAAATGGCTAGGATTGTGGAAACTTTTGGAGGAATCATTTAAGGGTAAAATAATTGAGGATTACAGGGAATTCTTAAAGAATGAAGCAGCATTATAAAGAGTAGAATGAAGAAAGATGAGAATAAAAGGAAGTGGAAGAATGAGTCAGAGGAGAAGAAACAAGAGTAAGAGAAACTGTAGACCATTAGGAATATTTCGTCCTAGGTGTTCTCTGTTTCACTTTCCCAATTTTAAATATATATTATTAATATTAAATTATTATTATTAACTATATTATAAATTACTGCATATAATATGTATACACATATATATGTATATGCATGTGTATATTTATACAATCTTATGTTATTATATATATTATCATATATATATACATATATACACATATATATACATTATTATATATATATACATATATATATATATACACACACATATATATATATATATAATCTTACTTCCTTGGAATTACATTTCATTAGGTTTTAATTGGCCCCTGACTAGCTTACTTGGATTTAGGCACTTATAATTTATAAAGCTAAATAAGCTAATAATTCTTTGCATATTTGCCTTTTACTAATAATCAATATTAACCCCAAATATACATACTGTGTAAGTTTTTCTGAAGGTCTACAAACCAAAGACATTGGGAGCAGAATTGTTTTTCATGGTCTTTCTTATTTCACACCACAGGCAGCAGTCTTTTGTGCCTACACGTAAGATTGACCTTGCATAGAGGAAACATAAACAAAATTAAGTGACTTTTCAGGAAGGCACTTTTCCAATCATCATAGCTTCTAAAGATCAGTATTTAAGAAGTGCCCACTAATTTCCTCAGGTCATTTCACTAAGTCAGTTCCATATTTTAACATGGCATAATCACAAACTAACACAGTTTTATTCTTTCCTGTTTTCATGGAAACAGGGTAAGAAGAGGTGAGCACTGAATTTTCTAAAGGGAGATAGGGCATTACACTTTAAGCTGGAATAATATGCTGCTGTATTCAATCAGTTCCTAGAACACCAAATGAGACCAAAGTAGGGATGGGGTGGGAAGGGGGGCAGAGCTCTCTCCACAGTGGTGACTCCTGAGCACAGAGGGAAAATTGAACTGACTCATGCTTTGAGCCAATGATGAATACCTGAGGTGAAAACCTCTGCATGGTATCTGTTTTCTATCCTTTATGCCAATCTTAAAAATTTTCCAGTTTATGTTCTCCTTAGGACATTCACAGGTGCTGAAATTATTGCAAGAGGAAGTCTTCACTATCCTCGAGAAATAAATCTTCGGCAAGAGACAATATTGGCCAGTTATTAATATGAGCATGTTAATGCAATCAGAATAACTCAGAAAGAAATCTGAAAGTGAGAAATGAAATGATTAGATTTTACATGACCTCTTCTTTAATAATCATAGGGAAATGTTTGTGAGAATGTCTGTACATAATTCTAACACCTATGCAAATTCACAGGTATAGAAAGGTAATTTTAAACTCTTCTCTGAATTCTTCAAAGTTTTAAAAGCTTTACGTATTCCTGTTTTGTTTGTTTGTTTACATTTGCAGTTACTTGGGTGTTTATAAAATGTAGGCCAAAATTTTGACCTGAATTTTCTAGCAAAGCACACTTATATTCAAGTTAACCTATTTAAGTGATCAACTTTTTATTATTTATTAGGATTACTACACATACCTACCCTCCATCTATCTATCTATCCATCATCTACCTTTCTTTCTACACATACACACACACATACACACAAGCATATAAGCATCTTGAAATCCTAGTACCAATGTATCCTTTAACATTTTGATGTTTAAACTTTCAGTATTTTTATATAAAATGCTTTTGATCCCTCAAACTTGTGCCTTCATTTTAACTGTTTAGAAACTTGCTTTAAAATATTCATTTCCAAATTTTATACATTTAACTATATTTTAAAAATCACTTTCAGGGGCGCCTGGGTGGCTCAGTCATTAAGCGTCTGCCTTCGGCTCAGGTCATGATCCCAGGGTCCTGGGATCAAGCCCCGCATTGGGCTCCCTGCTCCGCGGGAAGCCTGCTTCTCCCTCTCCCACTCCCCCTGCTTGTGTTCCCTCTCTCGCTGTCTCTCTCTCTGTCAAATAAATAAATAAAATCTTAAAAAAAATCACTTTCAAAGTCTATTCCATATTACAATTTATTTAATCAATCCCCTTATATTTGAAAATTTTATTCTTTTCAGTTTCTCTACACCTTGCTATAATATATGTATATATATTTATTTTTATACACACACACACACACACACACACACACATATATATATAAATTTGGGGACAGGTTTTTCAATCATTTTCTTAGAATAATTCACTGAAAGCTGTTTGACACATTATGTTAAATTGTCCCTTAAAACGTAACTTCAGTTTGTACTCCCAGCAGCATTGTATATTTCCTTCTAGGCACTGGAAATTAATCAAAAATATACACACACAACTCACACACAAATCTTTCTACATTGCTGAAATTTTATCTTTCTGTAAAATCACTGTCTTAATTTTTGTATCTTTGCATACCAGTGATATAAACCATCTCCTCATTTTTCTCTTTATTTCTATTTTTTATGTGAAATACACATTAAAAATCTCCACCATTATCTACTCAGCAGTTTCCAGATATTCACTCCAATTCCTTGTTGCCTTTGAGTGTAATTATTTCCTAAACATAATTTTTCTATTCTATGTAAACAAATCTATGGATCTTCCCCTCCCTTTGGTTGACCTTTGAAATGTTTTCTCCTGGAAATTGCATTGATATTAAATAAGTAACTAATAACTCTATTATGTTTTCTGCTAATTCTATTATTTACGATTTCATGCAGGGAAGGAGTTGTGAGAGAATACAATTAGAAATGTCATTATCTGGGGCGCCTGGGTGGCTCAGTCGTTAAGCGTCTGCCTTTGGCTCAGGTCATGGTCCTGGAGTCCTGGGATCGAGCCCCGCATCGGGCTCCCTGCTCCGCGGGGGGCCTGCTTCTCCCTCTCCCACTCCCCCTGCTTGTGTTCCCTCTCTCACTGTGTCTCTCTCTGTCAAATAAATAAATAAAATCTTTAAAAAAAAAAAAAAAGAAATGTCATTATCTGAAAGTACTTATAGATAAACACTGATCACCACTGATGTTAGCATAATCCTCTCTAATGGTATATATTCAGATATTTACAGAAATGTCAAATACTTGTCAGGGAGCGGAGCACATAACAACCAAAGAACTTAGATTTCAGGGAAGGTCAATACAACTCTCAGAATATATGCCATCATCTAAAAAAAACAAGCCTATTAATGATATTTAGACATAGCAAAGGATTTAGGATCCAAAGGGGTTGGTAGTTCTAAATTACAGTATGGGAGCAACCATTTAACTTATCTTTTTTCATCTTACTTTGGTAAAGGTATGCACCAGGTAAAAAATACCAGGATTTACAAATGGACTCAGTACAGTGTTAGGAATCCAAATACTTGACTATGATAGCCAAGAATAGGTATTGTTCTCTTTTCAATATTAAAAGAAGTAGCTAAACTATCCCAGAATTTATTGGGCAAAAGCGGAGGTCTGACACACCTTCAGTTAGGCTAGGTGATGGTTTTGGCTATGGTAAATCAGAATTTCACATTATTTTTTTATTATAATCATCAGGGTGAGAAGTCTCAAAATTGTAGTACTACTTGCGCTCAGATCTAGTGAATATTTGTTGGTACAAGTAAGAGATATTCTGAGGTTATTTCTAGAAATAGGAACTTCGATTCCAAATTAGATAGACTGAGACTCCAGATGAATTCATAAAGATGAATTCAGTACCACCCAAACAGATAAACGTAGGGGAAAAGGAAAAAAAAAAGAGAGAGAGAGGGAGGCAAATCATAAGAGGCTCTTACTGAAAGAGAAGAAACTGAGGGTTGCTGGTGGGTAGGTGGGCTAAGTGGGTAATGGGTATTAAAGAAGGCACTTGTGATGAGAACTGGATGTTGTATTTAAGTGATGAATCAGTAAATTCTACTCCTGAAACCAATATTACACTATATGTTAACTAACTAAAATTTAAAACCTGAAACAAAAGAAAATACCATTCAGGTAACATATCTTTAAATAATACACAGGTTTTTAAAAACTATATTTCAAACTAAGAGTAGAATTGAGAAAGGTGGTTCACCAAAAGTAAAGTCAGAGTTTCTGAGAAGATAAAGTGTTTTTGAGTGGTCTGGAATACAGGTAGGAAGAGGACTGAACTTTGTTCATTGGATTTGACAGTTCTTAAGCAAGACCTAAATGCATTGTCCCAGTAGACTGTGCACATGAGAGATGGTGAAAACATATGGAACGTAAATGCACATGTCTTTTATAGAGAAATTAAAAAGAAGAAAGTTAGGGCTGAGAGTAGATGATAACAAGGTGAAAGAGAATCAAGGAGAGTGTTTTCTATCTCTGAATGCAATTGTACTGGTGAGGTATCACTTTCATTAGCTCATCTGTACTTCTCTTCACCTCTACCTAACATTCTTCCATCATTTCTCTGTTCCCATGCCCTGTTGTCATGCCCTGTTGTGAAAGCTCCAATCCTAAATCCATCCAATTGTCTACAATTTTTTGTGCATAAACCAGGGATGATGACAGTTATTGTGGAAAATAACACATATAATGTAGAGAAGTGGAGTTCTGAGAAGATGCTTGTATTAGTCAGGATTCTCCAGAGAAACAGAACCAAAAGGACGTGTGTGTGTGTGTGTGTGTGTGTGTGTGTGTGTGTGTTTAGGGAGAGAGAGGGAGAGAAATTATAAAGAATTGGCTTATGTGATTATGAAAGGGGACAAATCCCCAAACCTGCAATGGACACTCTGAAAAACCAAGACAGCTATGGTATAGTTCCAGTCCAAAGGCCAGGAGGCTAAAGACATAGAAACAACCAATGTTTTGAGTCTGAAGGCAAGAAAAAAATAATATCCAATTCAAGCACTGTGTGAAAGGAAGGCTAATCTGTAAACAGAGTAAATGTCAAGCTCAGTAAGAACAAAACTATGCTTCTTCCCTGACAGAAGCAGTTCAATATACTCAAACTGTCACCAGGTAGCTGGCTGATCACTCTAAAGAATGGTGCCATATTGAGGACTCAGTGATGATCTGGCAGACTAGGTACTCACAGTGGCTATATCCAGGCTGAGACTGGTGAGTGGAAGTTAAACCCCATGCATGACCTTCATCTCTGCCACAATGGACACTTTGTCAGCTTACTGACTGATGATGAGAGTGGTTAGGAAACAAGGCTGACTGATTTCCATAAAAGTGGTCATCCTATTGACTTAATCATTAAAATTGTCCTCTTGAAGTCACTCTTTGGTGAACATATACATAGGACACAATTATCTTCGTTTCTTGCCCAAACATAGAGGTCTACTAACATTCCTTTCTCAAATTTCCTTATCAACAATTTTCTAGTCATGTTCCTACCAAGTCCCTGACCATCCAGCCAAACCATTAACAAAAGTGCATGAATCAGGATGTAACTGCATTATTATTTGAGATAATAAATAAATGAATTAACTCTAACAGTATCTCTTTAGTTTTAATACTAGTCACTTTATTTTACAATTTTTATTTTTTAAATTTATTTTAAGATTATTTATTTGAGAGACAGAGAGACAGAAATAGCAAGAGAGAGCACGAGCAGGGAGGAGAGGGACAAGCAGGCTCCCCACTGAGCAGGGAGCCCAATGCAGGGCTCAATCCCAGGACCCTGGGATCATGACCTGAACCGAAGGCAGAAGCTTACCTGACTGACCCAGGTGCCCCTATTTTATAACTTTTAAAGCCAAACAAGATGTTAGATATCATTTAATCAATTGAAGGCAGATTTTTTTTTTGGATTAACTCCTTAATTACATCATTTTATGTCTTCTTTGTACAACTATTTTAAAAACACCAGACTTATAACTTTGTATTTACCTCTATTAAATTTTGCTTACAAGTAGTTTCTCTTTTTACCAAAAGATTTCCAAGGTCTTTATAAATAAGATTAGTTTCACTTTTCTAATGTAATAATTGTCTTCTACAGCCTTGATATCATTTGCAAATTCAATAAAAAAGTTTTCTAAGACATCGTTCCTAGATGCCAATGTCATTATAGTACAAGATTAACACACTGGTCAGGTCCAAGCCCTGGGTGACCTTGCCTCATTCCATTCAAATATTACTTCTGATTTTCAAAAATGTATTAATCATTAATCAATCATTGGATTGACGAGACTCCTGCACTTACCTCAACTCTATCTATGAGGACCCTTAAACTTTTACATCCATGGTCCTTTCTACATCTGTTCTGTCAAAACAACACATATCACATCTGTTGTGAGCGAATCTGTTGAATTTGCATTCCAAATAGGCAGCATATCAGAATT
The DNA here is from genome assembly GCF_002201575.2 of Neomonachus schauinslandi. Lineage (NCBI taxonomy): Eukaryota > Metazoa > Chordata > Mammalia > Carnivora > Phocidae > Neomonachus > Neomonachus schauinslandi. Next base: position 87,437,488 of record NC_058406.1, on the reverse strand, counting down.
TATGATCATGCACTGTGGTTTGTACCCAGAATTCTGCCCCTTTTAATTACAAGTAAAGCTGAAATACGGATACAATTGGAAGGTGTTTCCTATTTTCTGCCTTTTTTATTGGTGTCACTAAGCTTTGAAATCTATCAACATCAATTATGTTCTCATCCATGAGCCAGATTTCAGTGAACTTTTGTTATTGCTTTGTTTGTACATAAAATACATATCATTAAAACATTTTTATCTTCTATCTATATGTAACAATGACTGAATATATCTATTGTTTGTGCTGCTTTAGATTTTATTTTTAATATCCATGTTCCTCATTTTTCATTATTTCCTTCTCATTTGGACTCTGCATTTCATGTTATCTTTTGTCTTTATTTTCACACATTTGTATATTTTAAACTGTTCTAATCAATTTTAGATCTTTTTCTTTTAAAAAGTTTCATTTTTATGTCATTAATGTTTTTTCACTGATTTTCATCTTTCACCTTCCATAATTTTGAGTCATCTTTAATTTGTCATTAAAAAAAACTATCATTTTTTTTTTTTTACTTTTACTTTTCCTCCTTCCTATCTTTTAATTGTTTTAAGGGTTGCCCTCAATTATTTTTATAAACTCTTAAGCAAACATATTTAGGCATTTTATACATAATCACTACTTGAATTTTTTTTGTACATGTTTTTAAATTTTCCAGACTTTGGGAGATCATCTATTTAATATTGGAGTAAATCTGAATACTTTTATGTGAACTGAAAAAAAAATATCTGAATTCCATACAGCAGGCCACAGAGCTCCATAGTTCCCCAAGTATGTCTGAGGATGCTAGAGGAGTGTTTACATCACATTCTATAAATATACATTACATTCTATGAATCCATCTGGGTTGTTGTATTAGCTGAGCACACAGACCCAAATAAGCCTTTTGACGTTTTGGTAGTTCCAGTTTGCAACTACTCAAATGGCACTACTTAACTAAGGGAATCTTTCCTTTTATTCATCAAAACACAACTCAGATCAGCAGCGCCATGTAATAAAACTTTTGTGTTACTATCTGTTTGCCACATTATCAAAATACATATTTAAACCCATACAACTGATCTCTTCCATATGATTGAAATTGATTTAATCTATAGGAAAGCTAAATTTTAGGATAACATAGTAGTTAAAAATATAATGAACTGTGTATCTATATTTATCTGTTTTTATATCTTGTTCTGTCACTTACTAATTCAGAGACCATACTCAATTATCCAATTTCTCGGTGCTAGAATTTATTTTTTTTTATTTCACCTTTATTGGGGTATAGTTGACAGATAAAATTGTAAGATATTTAAAGTATACATCATGGTGATTTGATATAGGTTTACATTGTGAAAGCATTCCCCTCATCTAGTTAATTAACATATCTATCATTTTTTTTCTTTTTTTGGCAAGAAGATTTAAGTTCTATTCTCTTGGTAAATTTCAGTTATACAATACAGTCACTGTAGTGACTATGTTTTACATTAGATCCTCAGACTTCTTTCATTTTATTGCAGAAAGTTTTCACCCTTTTACCAACCTCTTCCTATCTCCCCTACTCCCCAGGTCCTGGCAACTATTTTTCTACTCTGTGTCTATGATTTTTTTTTTTTTCTAGATTCCACTTATATATATAATGCCATGCAGTATTTGTCTTTGTCTGTCTGGCTTATATCCTCAAGGTCCATCTATGTTTTTGCAAATAGTGGGATTTCTTTCTTTCTCATGGTGGAATGAATAATTTTCTTTACCCATTCATCTCTTGATGGACACGTAGATTGTTTTCATATACTGGCTATTGTGAATAACGCTGCAAGAGCAGATATCTCTTTGATATCCTGTTTTCATTTCCTTTGGGTATATACCCAGAAGTGAGATTGCTAAAATGTATGGCAATCCTATATTTTTTTTTATTTTATTATGTTATGTTAATCACCATACATTACATCATTAGTTTTTGATGTAGTGTTCCATGATTCATTGTTTGCATATAACACCCAGTGCACCATTCAGTACATGCCCTCTTTAATACCCATCACCAGGCTAGGCCATCCCTCCACTCCCCTCCCCTCTGGAACCCTCAGTTTGTTTCTCAGAGTCCATTTCATAGTCTTTCACAGCGCTGTGAACTGTGTAAGGCAATCCTATTTTTAATTTTTTGAGAAACCTCCACAGTTTTCCAATTGGCTGCACAACTTTACATTCCCACCAACAGTGCACAGGGTTTTCTTTCCTCCACATTCTCACCAATACCTGTTATCTCCTGTCTTTTGATGAAAGCCATTCTAACAGGTATGAGCTAATATCTCATTGTGGTTTTGACTTGTATTTTCCTGATGATTAGTTGTGTTGTGCATCTTTTTATTACCTACTGGCCATCTTCTGGATGGTCTTCTTTAGGAAAATGTCTATTCAGTTCCTCCGTTCACTTTTCATTGGATTATTATTTATTATCATTATTTTTGCTATTAAGTTGTGGGAGTTCTTTATATATTTTTGGATATTAGCCCTTTATCAGATATATGATTTACAAACATTTTCTCCCATTCCATAGATTGCCTTTTCATTCTGTTGATGGTTTCCTTTGTTGTGCAGAAGCTTTTTAGTTTGATGTAGTCCCACTTGTTTAGTTTTGCTTTTGTTGCCTTTGCTTTTGGTGTCAAATCCAAAAAATCATTCTAAAGACCTATGTCAAGGAGCTTACCACCTACGTTTTCTTCTAGGAATTTTATGATTTTAAGTTATGCCATAGTTTCTATATGTATAACAGTAGGGAAAAGGATGCCATTTACTTCTTAGAACAATTGTGAGAATTGCATTAGCTAATACCTGCAACTCACTTAAAAGAGTACCTGGCACAAAATAAATACTCAGGCTTTACTAGCAAAGATCGTGTGCTGTCACTGTATGAAAAGGAAAAAGTGGAGAATGTCACTTTAATTTCTAAATATTTACACTCTTTCTTTTGTCACCAATTAAAAATCATACTTTTCATTATATAAAAATATGGCATATTTAATTTCAAACTAAATTTGAATGAAAACTGATTATGAAAAGGAGTTTGTACTAGCAAATAGCTAAAAGAAAGACTGAGGCAAAAAACTGTGGCAATGCTAAGTAAATAAAATTTCTCCCCCATAGTGTTGGATAGACAGTGACTATACATTGTTAATATTTTTCACAGATTCAAATTGTAGGAAATATTATTTAGTTGATAAGGATTGATTTTCCTGCCTTGTAAAACTTACCTTACAGACAAGGATATTGTGTACAGAATTTCTAATAGTCACTTTGTTTTGGCCTCATTACTGCCAGAGTAGAGGTAAGGGCAGGGAAACAGATAGAAACAGTTTTGTTCAATTATGTGTTTATAAGCACATTAAATCAAATGAAGAAACTAAGAATATCAATAATGAATTCAGTTGCTCATGGTTTAAGTTCTGTGAAATCTATGTCTTTAATAATCAGTCTTCAGTTGCTCTAAAATCCAGTGTGATAACCAAGCAAATATAAGTATTTCTGAGGACTGTCTGTTTGCTCAAGGTAAGATGAGATGTCCCTATCTGGTGCATGTATTGCCTTGATTTTGTAAGTAAGTAACAAGATGAATACTGTTCAATCTAATTTTGGAAAATGTAAAACTTGTATACCTCTGTAACCATTGGGTACAAGATACTTTTCTGGATATTATCAACTTCCTTAGATCAAATATATATTCCCAGATGTGCTGAGATAGTATCCAAGTTAAGGATGCAGCTCTGTATTTTAGAATTCAGAGCTGTTTGATATAGATGAGCTAAACAGTTAAAACAAAACTTGAACTATTATTAACAAAACTGCACATTCTTTGTTTGCCTCCTTAAAATTGTTGAGGGGAACTGTATTTAAAATAAGGCATGACTACTCAGTTGTATACATTATTTGACAGCCTCAAATCTAAGTGTTTCAAGTTCAACTAAGATAATCATCAATGAGGAAAAATTTTCTTTAAAAAATTAAATTCAAAAGCAATACTGATACTCATTCAATTATATAAATGATAGTCACTAATTCTTTTAAAATTATTAGGCTATTCACTTAAGTTGACTTTAAAAGAGAAAAGCCGGAGGCGCCTGTGTGGCTCAGTCCTTAAGCGCCTGCTATTGGCTCAGGTCATGATCCTGGGGTCTTGGGATCGAGCCCCACACCGGGCTCTCTGCTCAGCAGGAAGCCTGCTTCTCCCTCTCCCACTCCCCCTGCTTGTGTCCCCTCTCTCTCTGTCTCTCTCTCTGTCAAATAAATAAAATAAAATCTCTAAAAAAAAAAAATAAAAGAGAAAAGCCTTCTAACCATCAGATTGTTTTCTGTGTGGTGCAAGATTATAGAATTAGAGCCACTTTCAGAGACTTAAAATTAACCCCAATTCAATTTTTCAACACCTATAGATCTTAACATTTCAGCAGTTTAAGCTCCAGAACACCCAAGAAAATACTTGATCTGCTTTGGCACTTCCTCAGTTCATGACAGGTTTAGGTTTCTGTACCCAGACACTACAGAAATAACCATCCTCAAATACCCAGGGTCAAAAATAATTATTTGGAAACTTAAAAACCTACTCATGTATTGTCTGATGACACTTATATCAAGGCCCTGCTTTCTCTGATAGGATCAAGCAAAACATATCACCGCCATTGCTTACCACTTCAGTATGTATTCTTATCCATTTATTTCTCAAGGCATTGGAATTGGTCCAAATTTTTTTTTTTTTAACAGAGAGAGAGAGCGAGAGCAGGAACACAAGCAGGGGGAGTGGGAGAGGGAGAAGCAGGCTTCCTGCTGAGCAGGGAGCCCGATGTGGGACTCGATCCCAGGACCCTGGGATCATGACCCGAGCCGAAGGCAGACGCTTAACGACTGAGCCACCCAGGTGCCCTTGGTCCAACATTTTAAAGATGGTACTATTCCGAACCTATATCCACAGGAAGAACTTCAATTAAAATATATCTCTTCTCACTCATTTCCTAAAAATAAACAGTTTCCATATTATGCAAGCTCTTGAAGAAAGATTGAAGTATATATTTAAGGCAGGCACCTTAATACATCTAAAAATTGGGCTTCATTGTATAGATAGTGAATATTCACTGATGGATGATAAGCAGAAGCTATGCTTTAGAAAGTTTGCACTATCTCCAATGAGGAAGTTGAATTAAAAGAAGAAACTGCAGCAAAAAATTAAATCTCTAGGTACTAGTTCTAATTCAGTTCCTATGAATTCTAGTTTTTAATCAGAATTCTAGTTTTTAATCCTCTCCCTGTGGAATTCATTCTTAAGATTATTGATGAGCTCTTAGTAGCAAATGAAGTTCACTTCTTCAGTTTTTATCCTATTTGATATTAGCATTTGTTTTCCATGTGATTTTTTCCTTTTCCCAATATTCATTTGATCACAGCTTTTTTATGTTTCATTTTCTACTTCTCTTTATCCTCCCTCCCAAGTTGTTCTATATCTTTGCCAACATTTGATGTGTTTAGTTTTTAATTAGTAGGCTTTATTTTTTAGAGAAGTTTTTGATTTACAAAATAACTGAGTGGGAAGTACAAAGTTCCCATACAACATCCCTCTCTCCCAGTTTCCCCTACTATTAACATCTTGCATTAATGTATTTCTTAAAACTTACAATAAGCTAATATTGATATATTATTATTAAAGTCCATAGTTTACATTAAGTGTCATTTTTTGGTTGTATATTCTATAGAGTTTGACAAACATATAATGATCTGTATCTACCATTACAGTATCAGGCAGAAGGGTTTCACTGCCCTAAAAATCCCTGGGTTCCATTTACTCCTCCATTCCTCCCCACTAACTTCTGGAAATGGCTAATCTTTCACTGTTTCCACAGTTTTGCCTTTCCCAGAATGTCACAGAGTTGGAATCATACAATACTGAGCCCTTTCAGACTGGTTTCTTTCACTTATAATATGCATTATAGTTTCCTCCATGTCTCTTTTATGACTTAATTAATCCACTGCTTTTTATCTTTCAGTAATATTCCATTGTAGGATGTATCATAGTTTGTTCATCCATTCACTTACTGCAGTACATCTTGCTTCAAAGTTTTGGCAATTATGAATAAACCTGTAAAAAACCACTCTTTTCAGTCATCAGATTTTGATGTTCCTCAGGGTTCTAAATTGGTTTCCTCTCTTTTTCAATAATTTCCTTTCCCTTGATGAATTCATATATTGTATCATGTTAGCAAATCACAAACATGCCAATGATTTTAAATCATATATTGCTTTTATACCCTTCCTCAAGTTTTGTATTCTTGATGTTTTGCCACCTAAGAGTCCTACAGATATGACAAAATTAATCTACCTAAGCCAAAACTCATCTTTTAGCTGAACTGATCCTCTGTCCTTATTTTTCAGATCTACCAGATAGCCACCATTTCCCTAGTCACTCAGGAGAAAACTAGACTTTGACTTTCTCCATCCCCATCACATCACCATATTATTTCATTTTTCTTCAATGTATTTTATGTCACATCTTTCTCTTCACCCTTACAACATCAGACATAAAATTTCATAATCTTCTATCTAAGGATTTACCGTCTTTCAGGCTTTGTTTCTTAACTCTATTAATCCAAATCTAATATGCCACCAGATTTATCTTTTTTTTAAAGGTTTATTTATTTGACAGAGAGAGACACAGCGAGAGAGGGAACACAAGCAGGAGGAGTGGGAGAGGGAGAAGCAGGCTTCCCGCGGAGCAGGGAGCCCGATGCTGGACTCAATCCCAGGACCCTGGGACCATGACCTGAGCCGAAGGCAGACGCCTAACTGACTGAGCCACCCAGGCACCCCCAGATTTATCTTCTTTTTTTTTTATTTTTTTATTTTTTTTATTATTTATTTATTTATTTTATTTTTTAATTTAATTTATTTTATTTTATTTTTTTATTTTTTAATTATTTTTTACAGATTTATCTTCTTAAAATGAAAATCTATTCATGTTGTCAGAGTAAAGGCAATATTGCTGTGATGCCTTACTTGAAAACAGGCAAAAGTTCAAATTATTTTTTAACTATAAAGGCCTTTATTATCAGACCTAATTAAACTTTTCAGACTTGCACAAGTAACTCACAAATACAGCAAATTTCTATAAATCTATGAGGCCGAATTCTTCCTACTTTTATTTTTGCATTTGTTCAATTTTCTTTCCTCTACTGGAACATCTTTCTCACTGTGTCTCTCAGTAAAATCTTACTCCTCTGTTAAGAATCACTATTAATAGCACTTTCTGGGAATTTTCCCCTAACTCTTCAGACAGATTACTATTTTACTCTCCTGTTCTATCATGGAATTCTTTTTTTTTATTGTTATGTTAATCCCCATACATTACATATTTAGTTTTAGATGTAGTGTTCCATGATTCATTGTTTGTGCATAACACCCAGTGCTCCATGCAGAATGTGCCCTCCTCAATACCCATCACCAGGCTAACCCATCCTCCCACCCCCCTCCCCTCTAGAACCCTCAGTTTGTTTTTCAGAGTCCATCATCTCTCATGGTTCGTCTACCCCTCCGATTTCCCCCCCTTCATTCTTTATCATGGAATTCTTTTTCTTTTTTTACATGTTTCTTTTTTTTTTTTTTTCAAGATTTTATTCATTTATTTGACAGAGAGAGAAACAGCGAGAGCAGGAACACAAGTGGGGGAGTGGGAGAGGGAGAAGCAGGCTTCCCGCCAAGCAGGGAGCCCGATGTGGGACTCGATCCCAGGACCCCGGGACCATGATCCGAGCCGAAGGCAGACGCTTAACGACTGAGCCACCCAGGCGCCCTACATGTTTCTTTTACTCTTTATTATATACTATTAAAATTGTTTACATGAATGTTTTTACCACTCAACAGCATTTACTACAAGAGCCAGAATCATCACAATTGTGCCTTCTGAATTTGAAGCATATAAAAATATAAATGACTGAATTAGACTATTGAAATTAATCATTTAAGCAGTGCAGAAATAAGGGCCTGTGGTGGAGAAAATCTGGTTATATCCTAATATATGTCTATGTAGTTATTTGAGCATCAAGTCTCCATGTAATAAAATATAAAAGGTCTTGATGGTAATGACTGTCTTGTTTATCACTGGCTTCCCAGCGCCTAAAAGAGACTCTAGTATTCATTCATTCATTCACTGAGAAATTATTTATTGAACACCTGCTATTTACCAGGTATAATCCCTTAGTTCTAGGAGTGTAGCAATGGGATAGAGCTGATGAAGGTCCTGCCTGATGAAGCTCAGTACTTTGTAGAATAAAAGATAAGTAAGTAGCATGCATGATGGTGAGAAGTACTACAATGAACGATAAAGCAGATTAATGAAGATAAGTAAATACCAGGTTGATGGAGTGTGGCGGTGTTAATTTTGAGGTAAGAAAAAGCCACTCTGATAGGGTAACAAACCAAAAAGAGTTGAAGGATCAAGACATGCGGATATTCTAAGTATTTTAGGGAAGGAGAAAATCCAGTGCACAGGCCCTAAGTTGGGGAATGCTAAGAAAGCTGGAAGAAACCTCTGGAGATCAGTGTGGCTAGTATGGGGTGATCGAGGAGGAGAGGAGTAGGGATGAATTCAGAGTTGATGGGGGTGGCACAAATCATTCTTGTCTTTTAGATTCATTTTTACCTCCTCTCCATTTGTAATAAAGGAATTCCAATGTTCTTATTAAATGCAAACTGGAACATGTCAAGTTATTATTTCAAAGCCTTTGTTGGCTTCTCGTTATTTAGAGAAAAGAGAAAAATCCTTAATATTTCTCTAAGACCATGCATATATTTACTGCTTTCACTCTCTCCTCCCAGACAGCTGAGTCACTTTTCCATTCTTCATACATGGTATTTTTATCCCACTCAGGAAAATTGCCTAAGATACTTTTTCAGTCTAGAACTCTTCCCTCTTTCATGACTTCCTTCTTTCCCTGCCTACTACCTTATGTGTCCTTCAACTGTGACTGTAAATATTACTACTGGGGACAAGCCCTCCCTTATCACTCAATTTATGACCACCTGTAGCAACCGGCAGTTATATAATTACGTGTGAAATGTTGGTTTCTCTCACTAGTTCATAAACTTTGTAGTAGCATGAAGAGTATTAGACATAGGATATTACCCTAGTACCTAGTAAGATACTGGGTATATAGTGAATTATCAATTATGCTTTTGCATAAACAGATGAATGAATGAACAAGTGATGTGTTTTTGTTAAGTAAAAAAACTAACAACAAAATACAAAGAAATTCTACCAGTGCTTTTATACAGGCTTTCAGGGTTTTTCTGGTAAATTAATTCTCAAGTTTTGACTCCTGGAATAAACTCTGATTTCTTTCATACCACCCTTATGATTCCAGTGGAAAGAGAGGATCACACTGGTGCTCTGAAGAGCACAGACTTCAAAGATACAAAGCTTAATAATAATAACATATTAATGTTGTTAATATACTAATATTATTAATAATATATTAGTATTTAATAATAATTAATATATTATTATTATTAAAGATTTGTTTTACTTTCCTAAGACTGTCATTAATCAGCTGATGATTTTCTACACCTGAAAAACACATTTTTAAAAAAGATTTATTTATTTATTTTAGAGAGAGAGAGAGAGAGAGCATACACAGTGGGGATGTGCGGAGGGAAAGGGAGGGAGAGAATCTTCAAGCAGAATCCCCACTAAGCGTAGAGCCCTATGCAGGGCTCAAACTCACGACCCTGAGATCATAACCTGAGCCAAAATCAAGAGTCAGACACTTAACAGACCAAGCCACCCAGGCGCCCCTGAAAAACACACTTATTATATTCATCTACCACGGTTTATGATAAAGTTGTACACAACAATCTATACTATTTCATTTCCCCAGTCTATGGCCCATAAGGAAACATCTAAGACTCTTAAAGCTCCGAAGAATGAATATAAAGATAGTGGTATGAGCAATGATTAATATTTTCAAATGCTCTGTTTACCATGTTATGCCAAGTGCCCAAACTAAATAGGTGCAAAATAAACATCTGTAAAATAAATATTTTAAATCAGTTAATGAATTCTATAATCAATTCTTTGAATTTAGTATCCATGCATGTACTTCTTTTACCTAAGACAGAGATTTATTCTGTTAAAGTAAAAGCTGCTTGATTCAAAATAGAAAAATCAATGATATCTTTTATACATACATTAAAATGTTTAAAGCAACTGATTAAGTGTAAGGTATAAACCTCTTAGTTATTTTTATTTGTGAAACTCAGAAATCTACTGCACTCCATTTATAAGAATTCTAATACGAAGATCTATTTTCTCTTAGTAGTTTGCAGATTTAATTTATCCAGAGTAACCCCACTATACAGTGATTTATAGACTCACCAGTTTTATAAATTCACAATAACTTCACACAGACTTACATAATAACAATATTATCAGTCACCCCTTCCTTGAAGAAATATTTCAGAAAGTGCAAGTCAATGAATTTAATGGAAATGTCTATTATCATTGAGAAAACTGCTATTGATTTCAAATAATATATACTCCAGTCCAAAAGTAATTCATCATTACTATCTAGAGCTTATAAATTTATAGACATAAATAATCTCCAATTATATCAATGGAAGACAAGATATGCCCATATCTGTATGAACTGTGGGGCAGGCAACTGTCAATAATTCCCTTCTTCTAAAAATCATTTGTCCAGCATATTTATTAGAAAGGCATATTATGGATAAAGTTTCCCCACAGCTTTGTTGAAGCCAACTAGAAACATACTTTTGTTCTCCTGACAAATTTCTGTGTCTGGCTAGAAAGGTCGGGGGGTCGCTACACAAATACAAACTTTGCAGTATATCTATTTACAATAAAAAGAGATTGAAAGGCACTTTTCTGCTATATGAGTTCTTAGGAATTTTTTTCTATATGAATAGCCTCTACTAAAATACGAATAGCTCTCATTTATGCTGAAAACAGACATGCTGTCACAAGAACTAAATCAGTCCTTTATTTCCTTATCTCATATAAAAATTTTCATTTGCTACTTTCCTTCCCTTGAGCCTCCCAGTCTTGTCTCTTGTTGGATTAGAACAATTTCAACAGAAGAAAAAAAACTGTTTAAATTTGCCAATAAGAAAGGTTTATGAAAGTTGCAATGTTATTTTTTTGTTGTTTTTATGACTATGAATCCTCAGAACTTCTCTTGATTCTATATCTCTCTACATTTCTGAATCACAAAAGTGACTTTATTCATATATCATTTTTCCATTTGTACCATGAAATGGTTTTTTTTTTCCCCCCCTGAGGCTGTCAGAGATTTCCACTTGAATCCCCTTTCATTCACTTGTTGTTTCTTAGTGATAGAAATTGAATATTTCTTATTTTTTTTATTTTATTATGTTATGTTAATCACCATACATTACATCATTAGTTTTTGATGTAGTTTTCCAGGATTCATTGTTTGCGTATAACACCCAGTGCTCCATTCAATATGTGCCCTCTTTAATACCCATCACCAGGCTAACTCATCCCCCCACCCCTCCCCTCTAGAACCCTCAGTTTGTTTCTCAGAGTCCAGTCTCTCATGGTTCGTCTCCCCCTCTGGTTTCCCCCCCTTCATTTCTCCCTTCCTACTATCTTCTTTTTTTTAACATATAATGCATTATTTGTTTCAGATGTACAGGTCTGTGATTCAACAGTCTTACACAATTCACAGTTTCTCTCTCTTATTTATTTTATAATTAAATTTATATGAAACATGAATCACTCAGCACACTTGGTTAGTATTCAGCTGTGAGTTGTTCTAACAAGTCATAATTTTACTTACTCCTGAACTGTCCATGAATTAAAATGTTATTTCTAAACAAAAAAGTCTGTTTCTCCAAAATAAAGACATCTCTATTTATATTTATATTCTCGTATCTGCTATTAGTTCTTGTGGCTTTCAAAAGCTCTGAAACTTTCCTTGAGATATATAGACATTCTATGCCTTGTCATATCTTAGCACAAAGATCACTCTGGTAAACGAGGATCTTTCCCTCTAAAAATACATGCCCTTAAATATTAGGGACAAGGTCAGCGTCTAGATGTGCTTTATTGGGATTAAATTACCAATTGTATCAGGAGTTATCAGAGCCTGAAGATGCTACCAGATAAAAACAATGTGGATGAATGTTTAGGGACGATCTCTGGGCAATGGCAAAATGGAGATCTCCGTCACTATGTGTCAGAGTTAGGAGGAACTCTAAGGAATGCCTCCATTTTCTAATATATTAAAGCTTTAACATACTCTATATATGCATTATTTTACACAGAAGAACCATATACAAAAGAGATGAAAGTGGCGCTGCTCTTCAAATTGTGTACACCATCCATTTACATCTTTCTTTGTCTTTCTACCAGTCTTCCCACAACCTGGGCTTGTTTTGAAATTATTTATTTAGTTCAAACCCTTCATTATGCCACAGAAACACAGAAGGAGTAAAAGACACAGTTAAGTTCTCACACAAAGAGAAAAATATCCTTCTCCTCTCTTGTCTATTTAAACCAAATCAAAGGAATCAACAAAAACTAACCAATGAAACAATTAAACTTAAGACAACCAACCAACCAACGAAACAAAGCCAGTTAGTTCCTAAGCACAAAGCTCTGGAGCCAAATTGCCTGAGTCTGAATTCTCACTCTGTTACTTACCAATGGTATGACTTTGAACATTTACCTAAGTTCTCTGTGTCTGAACTTCGTAATCTGTAAAATGGGGCTAATAAAAATACTTACTTTTATAGTGTTGATAAAAAATTAATGGTTAATATTTGTAACTTTTAGAATATCTACTACATACTGAGTATTACACGGTGTTTATTAAATACACTTATATTGTGAAATAAAATACAGAAGAGTACATACATCATATATGTCTTGTTTAATAAATAATTATAAAGCAAACACCTATGTAACCATGTAAACAAAGCTAGCAGCCAGAACACTGTCAGGACCCCAGAAAGGCAGCCCTCACTCTCACCATGCATCTTCTCAATGAAAAACTCTTCCCTCTTCTTTTAAGAATTCCTTGAAGAATAGTCGAGTATCTATTATTATGCCTTCGTAATCAATTTCTGCTTTCCTTTATATCTTTGCTACTCATGTATGCCTTCCCAAACAATATGGTCAACTTTCCCTATTCCTGAAATTTATATAAAATCAAATCATATTGTATTACACTATTTTGAATCTCTCTTAGCTCTGGAAATTTCATCTCAGTTGCATTTTGTTATTTTCACTGCCATATATTATTCTATGATTATACTCCGATTTACTTATGAATTTGTCTATTGTTATTAGACATTTGGGTTATGTCCAGTTTTGCTATTATGAACAAGGCTGCTATAAATGTATTTGTGACATGACACTGGTGTATATATAAGAATAAGTGGATTTGCTAAACAATGTGGTATGCATATTTTCAGTTTTATTAGATAATACTCATCAGTTTTTTCCCAAAGTACCTGTACCAATTTACCCTTTCAAAGCAGATATATGGAAGTTGTCATTGCTCTACCTATTAGTTATTGCCTGTTGCATATAAATTTCTCTGAAATTTGATGAATTAAAATCACAATAGTAATTTATTAACTCCCACAGTTTCTATGGGTCAAGTATTAAGTAGCTGGACAGTTGGGCTCAGAGCCTCTCATTAGGTCACAATCAAATGTCATCTGGAACTGGAATCTCATAAGATTGCCAGGGGTGAGAAGATTCATTTCAAAAGCAGTTTAGTCACATGGCAAGTTAACTGGTGCTGGATGCTAGCCTGGTGCCTCAGTTCCATGTGGGCCTTTTGAACGTCCTGGGAATGGCATGGTGGCCAGAATGAACAATCAGCAAAGTGGAAACTTTAATGATCTTTAAAACCTAGTCTCAAAAGACATGAATTACTTCTGCTATATTAAATTGGTCACATAGGTCAGCCTTGGATCAATTTGGAGAACATTACAAAAGGGAAATAATACCAAGAAATACCAAGATGGCTTTTTGGGGGCCATCTTGGAGACTGGGTACCACACTCCCTATTCTTCCAACATTTAGTCTTGTCAGACTTTTAAAATATTTTTGTAGTTTTAATTTGGATTTTCCTGATTCCTAATGAAAATAAGTATTTTCCCGTGCTTATTGGCATTCATATTTTGTGTTTTGTGAAACATGTTAATTTTTTATTTTCTTCTTTGATCAATTATATATCTTGTCATGTGATCAAGTGGCTGTTTCTAAGACTCTTAACAGCCCTCTAAAATAACGTGGCAAGTTCGAATCTCAATTTTTTTGTTCAAAGCATGGACTAACAGACAAGGATTTCTAAACATGTGGTAAAATAATTTTTATTTCTAGTGTCTGCAGGGCTGAAGTAGTTGACAGCCAAGCCCAAAGCTGTTTTATGCTAATCACTGAATTAAAGTATCACTAAATTTTCATTTTCTACAGGTCTCTTATATAAAAGTTTAGGGACAGAGTAAAAAAGAAAGGGAACCAAAAACCTGTAATATAGATTCAAAAATACAGCATTAAAAACAAGCCCCACTGACCATGCCTTGAAAATAAGAGCAGATCCTCCTGTCTTGTCTGAGAATGCTATAACTCCTTCATCTAAGAAAATTACTTTAGAATTGACTTAGAAAACCTGTTCTCCTCTCCCCAAACCCACAAGCCCTAATTTTCTGCATACCTATTTCTAGACGTAGATTTCAATGCAGTTGTTTGGGGCAGAATGCTGGATGAATTACTGTCTTTCCGTGTTTCCCCTTACTGGCACTATTATGCTCAAGCATTCTGATTCTGGCCAGCAACAGCCAACGACTCAGAGGCATCAAGAATTTGTGTCCATTCTTCTCAGGGAACTAATAATAAAGACATATCCATGAGGCCATACATGCAGTTTGAGAGAAGGATGTTAGTGCAGTAGCAGAAGTGTACTAGTAAGGTGGATGACATGCAACTTAACACTGGCCTTCAGCATGTGCTAAACATGCACTGACAGAGATCACTTCTATTAGACAGTAACATTTTGATGAGCATGTTTAATACGTGGCTAAGGATAAGTTAATGAAGGGCAGCATAGGTTTCATTGTCAACTAGTGTCTTATGGGCAGGCATTTAGTCCCTGTAAGTGTCAAGCAACATAACTGGAGCCTCTTCTCAAAATAGAATTTTACTTCCTGAAGAAAGCACTGCAATGCTTAAAAACTCCTAGGCACCACGGCAGCAAATCTCCCAAGGGGGGCTGGCACAAATTCCAGGAATTACATAAATCTACTATAGTTATTCCAAGCACTGGATTGGATCCTCTGAAACTTTAGAGCCAAGTGACAGAGCTGATTTTTGTGTTTCTTTTTTCCTATATGGAGATGAGCAGCACCCAGCATAACAATAAGTATACAAAAAGTGCTAAGAGATGTATTTATTTATTTCAGTAAGAAATTATATTTGGTTCAGTACGTGGTAATCCATTGCTTTCCTACTGAACCCATCTGTCTGTAGCAGTGTCCAACTAGAGGGTTAAGGTGAGATCACTCCTATATTTTTTAAGGCTTTCATGATGAGGTTAATATCTAAAATATCCTGAGGAATATGGCATTTCTTTTCACTCATTACTTTGGTAATCGAACTCCAGAAAGTTCCATTTGATATTTCTTACCCTAATAACATTTACTCAAGAGGAAAATGTGGTTTCTCTCAATTCTGAGGATATATATTCCAACAATATGCTGGGAAATAGGAAAAAATAACAGATGATGTAGGAGATATAGTCAAGCAGATGTGAATTAAAACTGTACCTCCTAATCCTTAAAATTGACACTATGAAGGCAAGTCAATGTAAAATACTGTTTTCATAAGGAAATTGTAACTCAGAGCTGCTGCTGAATAATTCCCACAAGGTCTGGGTAGTTTTCTTTTTCCAGTGCACAGTTACTCCAATAATTGGGCACAGATCTCTTTGAGGACAGCTAAATTAAAGATTCATAATAAATATTGCAGAGCATCTCCTTAAGAGCATTAGCCTTCACTTCATTGGGTTCTGAGGTGTGAAATAATCCAAGTACAAGAACTGAATGACTTGTTTTTTGGAGATCAAGTTAAGAGATATTTATTAAAATCCATCCCAAGAATTCCATGATTAATTAACTACTATCAAAGAGTATGGGCATTAGATAATTCTATTGTGTTAGTCAACCAATTTCCCTCTTGGTTATGTTGCTTTTGTTGCCTTCCATTCCCATGGGATCTTCCCATACTAAGAGAATATTTCTATGACATTATCTCCCCTCAGGAGAATCTGTTATTAAATGGGATTATGTTAGTTTATTCCTTAAATGTGTTAAATGATCATATTAGTTTTCAAAATTAGTTGTATACATTTTGTATTAAAAAACTAATAACCACAAACTCAGTGGCTTAAAACAATACAAATTTATTATCTTACAATTATGTAGTTCAGAAATCTGAGATGCATATCACTGTGCTAAAATCAAGGTGTCTGTGGGGCTGTGTTCCTTTCTGGAGGTTCTAGGGGAGGATCTGCTCATGACCTCATCCTCCACCTTTAAAGCCAGCAAAATTGTATCGCTTTAAACTTATCTCCATCATCACACTCCTTGTCTTATTCTGATTCTTCTCACTCTTTCTCCCTAAGCACACTTGCATTTACACTGATTGGTCCTACCTGGATAATCCAAGATAATCTCCTTATTTTAAAGTCATTTTATTAGAACCTCACTTTAATCTGCTACCTTAATTCTCCTTTGCCACATAGCTTAATGTATTCATAGTTTCTGGAGATTAGGACATAGACAATTTTGTTGGGTTCATTATTCTGCATCCACAGCAGTATTAACCAAGTACTTCTCACCATTCAATAATTACATAACAATATATATATTTTAGCATGATGAATATATTTGTGAAAAATAAAGCAATTCCATGACTAACCCCATTATTGATGTTAAGAACATAACTCACTTTTTTTTTATTTTTAAAGATTTTATTTATTTATTTGAGACAGAGAGAATGAGAGAGACAGAGAGCACATGAGGGGGGGAGGGTCAGAGGGAGAAGCAGACTCCCTGCTGAGCAGGGAGCCCGATGCGGGACTCGATCCCGGGACTCCAGGATCATGACCTGAGCCGAAGGCAGTCGCTTAACCAACTGAGCCACCCAGGCGCCCCGAACATAACTCACTTCTTAGCAATGTTTTGTTGTGTTGCACATGGAACACCTCCTTGAACATTTCATGTGACTGGATTGCAATTTGTTTAAAGCAGTGGTCTATATTTTCCCAAACACTAGTATCAATTTATGTCCCCTAAGTCAAGGACCTCCCTTATCATTTGACATTTCCTATAAAAACTGTGGATATTATGCAATCTTACTCTTTTACCTCTCCACCTTGTCCTTCTCTGGCCATTTTAGGGCAGAGCTAAATAATCCCTTTTAGGCATATCTAAATTATATTGGCCATGCCTCCATTATGGCATTAATCCACTGAATCCTATTTTATCCCCCGTTTCTCCTATTAATTAGTTCCTTGATCTCAGAAATGATGCATTATTCACCTATCTAGTCACATTATTTAATATTTCAGGTTGAAGTTAACAGAGGCTTAACTTCTGCAAAAGAATAAATCAGTTATAGATTTATACTCAACACAAAAGCAGTGCTGTAAATTGAGATGTGTGATACAGAATATTTATTATTAAGAGAATGGAAGTATATGTGTTCATTATTTTTATAGGAGTCCTTTGAAATTAGGTAAAATATGTTAAAATAACTGAGAATAAGGAAGATAGCTTCCAAGATGGAATGATGCTCTGATCTGTACAGAGCTTTAGAAAGAAATTCTGACACCTATTTCCACTTGACATGGGTTAATATTATTTGAATGTTGGGGTTAATGCATTCGAATCTTTTTTGAGTAAAATATCATTATCTTTCAATACAGTTGAACCTTTTTGAGTTAATTATCATTATACTGCAATTTATATAACAAGGTTTCATTTACTAATGACAATCAGAGTTATACCCATTAAAGGAAGGGAAATCTCAAAATTAGAATATTATTGATCAAATTTACATTGCTATCTCTAAGTAATTAACATTGATCACATCCTGAATCAAATAACATATCACAAATTACTTCATAACGGCCCCAGAATGCAGATATAACCCATTTAATTGTTGACAGAAAACCACTGATGTTTTCTAAATTCTCAATTATTTAATTGTCAATTATTTTTGGTCATGGAAATGACACTTCAAGAATTGCTCTTTCCCAAAAGAAAGTGATGACCATTTATTAAATATCTTAGTGAATGCTTCCAGTACCTTAATTCAAATTCATTCTGTAGTATATCTAATATACTATACACCCACTGGAACAAGATAAATATTTATTGACCTAAAATTAACCATTGTCTTCTAGTTTTCTCTCCAGAATGTAAAAAGCTGGAAAGAACGATCACTCTTACAATGAAAAGGATGTTGAACTAACTTCAAATTCATGACTTTTTTGAACTCATCAGAAATCAGTAAACTGACCCAAAATCTAAGGAGAGACACTGCCTACAGGAGAGGAGAAGCTGCTAAAACTTACCCAACTAGATGCAATCACACACCAGTAAGAAGCTGCTGAAACTATGAAACGCTTGGGGGCTGCAGAAGTTGGGGAGAGTTTATACCCTCGGTCTGCATTATTTCTCCACAAAACCTGCCTGCGGTTCGCCAAAAAGATCAATGGGAGCTGTGAGCTGTGCTGACTATGGTGACTATGGTGCAGACGGGGGGGCGGGGGGTGAGGAATGGAAGCCATACAGCAGGGACAAGTAACTCCTACTGATCCTTCCCCTCTAGCTGCACATAAAACACAGTATGTGCAAGAAACACTAATGCTGCTGGCTTTAGTTGGTGAACACTTATTTCAGCTGAGGGACAGCAAGGAAGAGGGAGGGATAAAACTCCCTGCTGGGGAGAGGTAAAATCAAACACTGAGCCCAAAACTCCAGGCAGGGAAGGAAAAGGAGATCCAAGAAAGCCATATCCCCAGTAGCCAGGGACATGGTGCATGCCTGAGACAAGAATCTTATACTGAGGGCGCCTGGGTGGCTCAGATGGTTAGGCGTCTGCCTTCGGCTCGGGTCATGATCCCAGGGTCCTGGGATCGAGTCCCGCATCGGGCTCTCTGCTCCTTGGGAGCCTGCTTCTCCCTCTGCCTCTCTCTCTGTCTCTCATGAATAAATAAATAAAAAATCTTTAAAAAAAAAAAAAAGAATCTTATACTGAAGAGCAGACACCACTTCCCCCCACAACACCACCAAGCCAGGTGGTTAATTACAATGACAACGGCATGCTGCTAAGAGGACAGAACAACATATAAAAATACTGTCTCAGAGTCACAGCAGAAAGGGAAAACTAAAATGCAAAATCAAGCAAATTTTGCTCTGTCAAGCCACCAAACACCCTAAATACAAGGTCTATGTAGATCAGAAGATCATGTTGCATTGAAGGACACCATGGAAGCATAAATCTCACATGCAGCCCAACTCCTAAACTGGAGTTATTAAAATTAATAAAATCTCCTGAATTAAAAGCCTAGCAGAAGGAAACTTGTGACTATTCTGAGGCATAAATCCATTACCCCAGTGTCGACTGCTCTTACATAACATGTCTGGTTTTCAACAACAAAAAAATTTTAAGACACTCAAAAGACAAATGAAAAAGGGACAAAACAAAACAAAACGAAAATACTTTCAAGAGAAAGAGTAATCATGATAACCAGATTCAGACGTAAGATAAATGCTAGATTTGACTAATAAAGAATTTAAGAGGGGTGCCTGGGTGGCTCAGTCGGTTGGGCATATGCCTTCGGCTCGGGTCATGATCCCAGAGTCCTGGGATCAAGTCCTGCATTGGGCTCCTTGCTCAGTGGGGAGTCTGCTTCTCCCTCTCCCTCACTCCACTTGTGCTCTCTCTCGCTTTCTTTCTCTCTGTCATATAAATAAATAATATTAAAAAAAAGAATTTAAGATAACCATGATTAATAAATTCAAAGCTCTAATGAAATAGGAGGATAACATACATGATCACATGGGTAATTTCAGTAGAGAGATGGAAATTAGAGAATCAAAGGAAAATTGTAGAAATTAAAAAACACATAATGGAAATAAAGAAAGCCTTCAACCTGTGCATCAGCATAATCAACACAGCCAAGAAAAAATCAGTGAAATTAATGATTACTCAATAGGAATCACCCAAGCTGTGAAACACAAATAAAAATGTCAGGATAGGGAAAAAAAGCAGGACATCAAACAGCCGTGGAACTCTATCAAGTGTTCTAGCATATGTATAATTGCAACTTCAGGAACAGATAGATGTAAAGGGGGAGAAGAAATATTTGGAAAAATAATGGCTGTAAATTTTCAAAAATTCATGTTGAGTCCAGCTTCTGTCTAAATGTATGTGACTTTTCAGGCCTGACCTTACAAAGACTTTACCTGGCAGTTCTCACAGGGTAAAGCTGCTCTCCCCACACCAGACTTGATGCACAACCAATGCACTACTTAAGTCAGGACTCACTCAGCCTCTCTGGCTGTCCATGCTTTTATGTTTATCTATGTTCCTAGCCAAGGCACCTCTACTTAAGGGTCTTATCAAAGAAACTTGGTATTTCTCTCCACTACAACTCAGTACTCAGTACTTTTTTCCACTTGGGGCTCATTCCCCTATTCTTCCCGCTGCTGCCTGGGTCCAGAGAACTGCAGGATTCATTTTTTTTCAGAGCTCCCTCAACAGTGAGAAGAGCCCCGTGTCTGGGCTGATCCGCCTGACCCTCAACTGGCATACTATTCCACTGGGGAAAAGGGAACAGGGTATACTATCAGAGTTAGTGATTAAAGGCTTAGTTGCTATTTCCATTTTGTCTTGTTGCTTTAATCAGTTACTCTAACACCTGGAAAGTCAGCTCTGTCTCCAGCTCAGCTGAACTCCAGATAAATGTCAGACATGAAAACAGACACAAGAAGCTCAAAAAAACACCAAGAAGGATAACCACAAAGAAGCAAACAAACAATAGGCTTAGACTGAGACATGTTCTGTTGAAAATTCTTAAAAACAAAAAAAAAAGAAAAACAAACAAACAAAAAGAAATGAAGGCATTAAGGTAAAAAAAAATGTTACAATAGAGAGAAATGAAGATAAAACTTATTACAGATATTTTTGGCAGAAGTCATGCAAGCCAGAAAACAAAGGTATGACCTCTTAAAAGTTCTTTTAAAAAAAGTCCACTTACAATAATATACCCTGTGACATTTTATTACAAAAATGAAGAAAAAATAAAGAAATTCTCAAACACCTAAAGAATCCATGCCCACAGACCTACCACAACAATTAATGTTAAAGAAAACTCTTCTGGTAGAGAGAATATGATACCAGACTGAAACAGGTCTACAAAAAAAAGGAGTGAATGGTGCTGAAAATAAACTTAAAAGGTAAAATTAAGTTAAATTTTCTTATTTTAACTGCCCTAAAAGAAACTGCTTAAAGCAAACATAGGAGCAATGTATTACATATATACATGACAACAGTGTATGTACTGTAAATATGTCTATCCAAAATTAGAGACAATGAGAATAGAATGAAGAATGAGGGGAGTAATTAGAAATATAATGTAAAGTTACTACTCTCTACGTAAAATGGGACAATATTATTTGAATTTGGACCTTGGTAACTTAAAGATGTCTATTTTAAACCCTTGCAATCACTAAAAACATTTCTTAAGAAAGATAAAAATAAGAACTCAATAGAGAAGATTTAAAAATCATAAAACATCCTTAAGAGAAGACGGAAGAGGAAGAAAAAAGAAACAAACAAAAAATAGAATAAAAAATATGTACAAAGAGTAGATTTTAATATAAATTTATAATCACTTTAAATATAAAGGATCTAAATTCACCAATGAAAGGACAGAGCCAGTCAAATAGAATGTAAAAGCAATACATGAGTATGCTGTGTACAGTAAATCCACTTTAAATATAAAGACACAGGTTAAATAAAAAGATGGATTAAACCAGACCAAGCAATCAACAACCACAAGAAAACTGGAGTAGTTATATTAACATCAGACTAAAGGACTTCTGAACAGGCACAGTATTAAGAATAAAATAGTACATTATGTAATATCCCATTTCATTATATAAATAAATGGGTTAATAATTCTAAGACACAACATCCGAAATGTGTATGTTACTAACAATAAAGCTTCAAAATATACAGGATAAAAACTGACAAACTAAAACACATCCACAATTACAGCTAAAAAAATCCATACCTCTCTCAATAATACATAGAACAATATACAGTAAATTAATAAAAATGTAGAAGACTATCAACCAACTAGATCTAATAAACATTTATAGAACACTGTACCCAACAAAAGCAGAGCACATACACTTTTCAAGCGCACAAGTGTATTTCTCTAAAAGAGACAGTATTTTGATCCATAAAACAAACCATAAATTTTAAAAGAATAGAAATCTTACAAACTATCTTCTCAGACCATAATGGCATTAATGTAGAAATCAGTAAGAGAAAGATAGCTGGAAAATTCCCAAATATATGAAAATTAAACCACCCACTTTTAAATATACCTGGTGTCAAATGAGATTTCTCAAGGGAAGTCAAAAACAAATATATGTAAATGAATGAAAATAAAATAAATATATAATTTATGGAATGCAGTTGAAACAGCCTTTAGAAGGATATTTATAATATTAAAGTTATTTTAGGAAAACAGAAAATGGGAACTCTCTCTTGGTGACACAAATATGTAGTATAAAGATTTTTACAATTTGGGTCCAAAATGTTTATGTATCTGCATCTCCATGCTTCTTCCTCAAATCTTCTTATCCCCAAACTTCACATTTTTTCTCTTCCAACTCTGTGGCTAACTAGCCAAACTATTTGGCACTAAGAAGAGTTGTACTTTGGGCCATTTCTTTTTTCATACAGTGTATGACTGGATGAATTTCTTGAAGTGCTGGTCATAGAAAGAATGTTCCTTTCAAAGACCTTGGGGTGTGGGGCTGTAGTACAGAAGTGTGTCTTCAGCTTGGACCCACATATACAGTTGACCCTTCTGTGAATCCAATTTGGCACTTTTTCTCTTACATAAGTTGGTCTTAAATTACCCCTCATGTAACCATGCATAAAAACTTAGGGAGAAGCACAAGTGAAGCACTGACGGATGATGTAGAAATCTGGGCACTTGTTCATGCAGTTTATTTTGGATATATCACTTCATACTTCATATCTCATGATGTATTGCTTCTGGGACTATTCAACCTTATGCTCTCATAGGTATAACATAACCTAACTCATTAAGAATATGGTCACTATATGAGGAATTCTTAATCTCAGGAAACAACCTGAGGTTTGCTTGAGTGGTGGGGGGTGGGAGGGATGGGGTGGCTGGGTGATGGACACTGGAGAGCGTATGTGCTATGGTGAGCACTGTGAATTGTGTAAGACTGTTGAAACACAGACCTGTACCTCTGAAACAAATAATACATTATATGTTTAAAAAAAAAATAGTAGGAAAGGAAAAATGAAGGGGGGTAAATCGGAGGGGGAAACGAACCATGAGAGACTATGGACTCTGAGAAACAAACTGAGGGTTCCAGAGGGGAGGGGTTTGGGGGGATGGGTTAGCCTGGTGATGGGTATTAAAGAGGGCACATATTGAATGGAGCACTGGGTGTTATACGCAAACAATGAATCATGGAACACTACATCTAAAACCAGTGATGTAATGTATGGTGATTAACATAACATAATAAAATAAAATTAAAAAAAAATATGGTCACGTGAAGTCCCATGGTCAGACGCTACATGTTTTTTCAAATGATCTACAATTTCCTGTTACAAATATCTTGTCCTCTCTTTAGAAATCTAGGGTTCTATGTTGTGAAATTTGTGTTGGAGCTCACTACAAGCTCCGAAGAGCAATTTTGCCCATGAAAGATACTCCAGTACATAGTGTTTAACGGTATTCTTGGCTCACTCAAAGCTAGTTGCCTACTGTGTCACATGCTAAAGGTATCAAAGTCATATTACTAAGTGTGAAACACACAATCAAGACCCCAAAAAGCCCCATCTAGCATTGTATTTCCTTCTATGTGGTGGAAATTGCAAGAAGCAATAATATACCCCTTACCCTGGGTTAGATATCCAAGAATGCTCCAGATCATAAGACTCCAAATTTCCAGTTATTACATAGGGTTATACAATAACTTCTGGATAGTATGTATCCTACTAAAACCTCCAGTATACTGGCCAATCTTGTTTTTCTGGTATGATTAATATGATGTCACCAAAACAGTAGATTAATATGATGCTCTTTGTAATGTCCAAAAAGTTCCCTTCAGTCAATATTGTGGTGGTAGGATGGAGAGTTGACAGGTATAATCAAGGCTGTAAGTATACTTTCTCTTTGACATATGAATGTAAACTGCATTCCAGTCTTCCTTTATAAGGATGAAAATAAGGTATTCACTAATTCTGTTGTGATCGCCCCACAGCACCCAAAACCAGTTGAAAGGTCAAGACTGATGACACCACAAAATCACCAAGAGGATATGCAGAGATGACCTACATTATGAAGCTTTCTGAGAACAGCACTTTTTTTTTTTTTAAGATGTCATTTGTTTATTTATTTGAGAAAGAGACAGAGAGAGTGAGAGAAAGAGAGAGAGAGAGAACATGAGTGGGGTGAGGGGCAGAGGGAGAAGCAGACTCCCTGCTGAGCAGGGAGCCGGACGTGGGGCTCGATCCCAGGACCCTGGGATCATGACCTGAGCCGAAGGCAGACGATTAACCGACTGAGTCACCCAGGTGCCCCAGCACTGTTCTTTTTTATTAGCTTAAATTCTTTCTCAACTCTATGTTTTATTCTGATCTTTGTCTATTCTGTCATCTCTGTTTTTTTTTCCTCATTAGAATGTTTACTAATAATAAGTTCAGAGTTTTGTCTCAGTGTTTCACTATAAATATGTATCATTATTAGAGGTTGCTCTGCAGTCTAGTTTTTAGTTTTAATAATATAATATAAAGATGAATTCTATTTTCTATCAATGATGGAATAACATTTTATTTTTTTAATTTTTTTTAAAGATTTTATTTATTTATTTGATGGAGAGAGAGAGAGCTAGAGAGGGAACACAAGCAGGGGGAGTGGGAGAGGGAGAAGCAGGATTCCCGCCGAGCAGAGAGCCTGATGCAGGGCTCGATCCCAGGACCCTGGGATCATGACCTGAGCCGAAGGCAGACGCTTAATGACTGAGCCACCCAGGCGCCCCTGGAATAACATTTTATTACATGAACGTAGGTTGCTTTCCATTTCTCATAAGCATGGTTTCAGAAATATTTATTTCTGCAAGCTTACAGTGTAGATACAAAAATTTGGACCCCAAATTTATAAATTATTTTAAGATTTTTTTTTTCGCTAAATAAATCAAAATGCCTCAAGGAAGAATATTTATTCACAATCTTTAATATTTTCACATGTTTGTTGCCATTTGTATTTCTTTTTGTGTGAATTAAACCTCTCTGTATGTATATAGAACATAAACTGATTTTATTTTTAAATTATGTATATTAAGAGAATTATAAAATGTCTTCTTATGAACAATCCACCCAGCTTAAGAAGCATACATAGCTAATAAATGTAGGGCCCTCTGTGGCCTCTCTCTCTATTGCATTATCGCTTTTTAATACTTGAAATAACCACTGTCCTTAATGTTCTCTTTATCTCTTCCTAAATTTCATTTATAGTTCATCACAAATGGATATATCCCTAAACATACCTTGTATAATTTAGTACTTTTTTGAACAGTGTATATTAATTGAATAATACAGTGTGTATTCTTCTGTGGTTTTCATTTTTTTCACTCTATGTTATGTTTGTCAGAATTATCCTTGCTTATGCATATAATTGTCATCTATTTTCATTGCTGTTAGGTAATGGTACGAATATTCATAAAGTGTCCATAGTTTTGTTGACTGATGAGCATCTGAGTTCCTTCCACTACTGTAATTAAATATATTATTTCCATGGCATGATTTTACATGTCTCCTGTAGCAAATATACAAGGATTTATTTAGTCTATAGGCCAAAAAAGGTTGATCTTGGGATCATGGAATAAGCACAGGCTCAATGTACAAGATAATGCCAACTGCTTCCCAATGAGATGTGTCAATTTATTTTTTTTAAAAGATTTTATTTATTTATTTTGACAGAGAGAGACACAGCGAGAGAGGGAACACAAGCAGGGGGAGTGGGAGAGGGAGAAGCAGGCTTCCCGCCGAGCAGGGAGCCCGATGCGGGGCTCGATCCCAGGACCCTGGGATCATGACCTGAGCTGAAGGCAGACGCTTAACGACTGAGCCACCCAGGTGCCCAAGATGTGTCAATTTATATTCACATCACCAGACTACAACAATTCCCACTGATGCATGCTTTTGTTAGTACTTGCTGTTTCCATGGCTTAATATTTATAATTAAGTAATTTTCCTAATAACCAATAAAATTGAGCATCTTTTAATATGTGTATTGTCATTTGTGCTTCCTCTTTAGTTTTCTGTTGGCCTATGTTTGAATCTCTTTGTCTTTAGTGTGCTGAAGGATGCACTGGGTGCTAAGGAATGTCTTTTTTTTTTTTCCCCCAATATGTGAAGACAGAGTGATGCAGATGATATAAAGGTTCTGAGTGTATGTTCTGTAACAAGTGCATTAATAACTAAATAAGACAATATCAAGTATTTATAAACATTTCGTAGAGAATTAGAATAAGTTAAATTAGGATGATTATAGGTACTACTTATTGAGAGGGAGACAGATGGGGAATAATAATCTTGAGGGCTGAGGAAGAGCATCAGTAATTCGCCATGGGTTAGTAATTTTTGTTTTAATTTTTGTTTTTTTTAAAGGAATAAAACTTATTGACCACCAGTATTTACAATAAAGAAAACAATATGCAGTTGGATAACTTTCTGATTACTACAAAGTTAATGTTTTTCCTGGTTTCTGCTGAACCAGTAACTCAAATACTGACAAGATTGAGCCTACATGTAAGGAATGAGTTGAGGTAAAGAAAAAACATACAAAAGATTACAGAAGTTTGTTCACCCATTTATTCCAGCAGGTCCAAAATTGTGAACATCTCTAACCATCTGATTATGATTAGGTTCACCTGTATGAAGTCTTAGGTATCCCATGATCATGACCTTTTAGTCAATATAGCACCGGGATTTCAACTTCTTGTAAAGGAATGGTTCACTAGAAGGAACCTTTAAATGTCGACTTAACTAAGTTTTGCTTACCTAATTAAAACACACCAGGACTTGTCTAGTTTTCTCATTTAGGTGGGGAGGTTGTTGGTAGTGATAAAATTTTCCTTTCAGGGATCTTGCAAATAAACTTGGATTTAAATGACTGAAGATAGGGGGGCACCTGGGTGGTTCAGTCGGTTAAGCATCTGACTCAGTTTCAGCTCAGGTCATGATCTCAGGGTCATGGCACTGAGCCCCATATGGGGCTCGGCACTCAGCACAGAGTTGGCTTGTGAATCTCTCCCTCTTCCTCTGCCCCTCTCTCTGCTTGCACTCTCATTCTCTCTCTAAAATAAAATAAAATCTTTAAAAAAAATAAATGACTATAGATATGGATATGGATTCTGATATGGTTGCTTTTAAACTGTCCAATTTAAATTGTCCAATTAACTACAAAATTTGAAAAGTTAAGGCTTCAGGAAAAATTTCAATTTAACTTTACGTGATTTATTTCTTAAATTGCTGAAAATGATGGCATCCCAGAATCATGGATTTATCCATGGTTATAAAAGGCAGTTTTTGTTTTGGTGAATGTTAAAAAAATAAAAATAAAAAGGAAAGGAAAGAAAAGAAAAGAAAAGAAAAGAAAAGAAAAGAAAAGAAAAGAATAGAAAAGAAAACCATTGATGTATGCATTTTTATGTATACACACACACACACAAAAATCCAAATAAACAAAAAACACAAAATAGTCCTTAGGCATATAGGAGTTAAACACAAATTCTGATTGGGTAACAACTATGAAGATTTCCCCAAACATTTAGAAAAGGTGTTCTCCAATGCAGGAGAGTAATACACCATGGTCTCAAATATTCTTTTCTGATAAAGGGAAGCAACTAAAAGTTTTTATTTGTTCAAAGTAACCAGTGTTATATATGCAAAAGACCGCAAAACTCCCCCAATACTACTTCAAAATGAACATACCAAACATGATTTTCATTAGAATATTTCTTCACACTAATAAGTAAAAAAGTAAGACCCAGATTTACAATATATAAATATGTATATTTATATATAAATATAAATACATATGAAAAGCAATGCAAACAACTATTGAGCTTCACTTCTGTACAAGAATGCCAAGTTAGTCTCTCTTCATAAAAGGCAATTACAATTTGAGGACACTTCATATTTGCCTCTTTTGCCAGCACCAAGTCTGCCTCTGAAAAGATCTGCTTCAGAAAAGATCTGAATCTTTTCATTTTCATGAGACACATTAATTCTCCACTGTTACCTGGGGTGCCAATTACTCATTTAGGATCAAGACCTCTAACAAAGCCTCTTGGTTTATCAGCAGCATCTTTTCTTCTTTGATTTGCTATCATCAGATTCACTATCAGATAAAGATTGTCTTTTTGCACCATATTTTTCTTTACCAGTTTTTTGAGAATTAGGAAATGCTTCGGGTCGCCTGGGTGGTACAGTAGTAGGCTGAACATTTGACTCTTGGTTTTAGCTCAGGTCCTGGTCTCAGGGTGGTGAGATTGAGCCCCTCCATGGGCTCCAAGCTCAGTATGGAGTCTGCTTGAAATTCTTTCTCGTTTTCCGTCTGCCCCTCCTGTCTATGCTCTCTCTCTCAAATAAATAAATCTTAAAAAAAAAAAAGGAAAGAAAAGAAATGTTTCAATTAACTCTGGACAGTCTAAATTTTCTCCAGGTTCCCAAGTATTGCCATCATCTGTAAATCCCTTCCACTTCAGGAAATACTCCACCTTCCCATTCACTACATGTCAGTCTAGTACTGTTTCCACTACAAATTCTCCCTCTTCTATTTTTTACTCTTTCCATTGTTTCTTTCCCATTTTTGCAATGTAGTTTTATTGGAGGCCATTTTTTATTGTAGACTTGAAGAACTATTATTCACCACTTCTGAACTGCTCCAGGTCCCAGGTCAGTGACGTCTCCAGTGCTGTGTTCCTCAAGCTCTAGCCACTTTCCACGGGTTAGTTAAAAATGTAAGTTCTCATAACCAGTGCTAGAATTTGTTTTTATTCTTCCTCAAACAAAAAATTATATCTCTTGATTCAATGTGTATTAAAAGCAAATGTACTTAGATTCTGCTTTTCTTACTCTTTTCACTTATTTAGTATTCAAATATCTTTCTTTACTACGCATCTGAATAACAGGTTGAATATTTCAATTACCAGTATCTAATAATGTTGCGTATTTCATTTTATATGGTCATACTAGACCAACATAGGTTGTTTGTTCTTCAAGAAATTCATAACCAAGTTTAATGATAAAGTAGATAAAATACAGCCTCATTTCCTTTTCATGTAAGTAGAATATGTGGAAAATTATAATACCAAGCATGCATGGTGACAAGGTCCCTTCCTTTTCGTATTCTGGTTTCTTTAATGTCACAGTGGGTCCTATGTCCCACAAGTTATGATTTTCAGAAGTAAATACTAAAATGGGAATTTGGCATACAGAATATTTATGGCGAAGAAACAGTGTTGGGCAAAGGAAAAAGCTGAACTCTGATGCAGGCTCAACAAAGCCTTGATCAGTCATACAGAGGAGATCTGGAGTGTATATAGCTCATTGGAGAAGTCCCACATTGGGCCAAATAGCAAGGCCTTTGTGTTCCCACCTCAATTAGTCATTGGATGTGAGCTGCTCAGGTTAACATAACCTTTATATATGAGTCTCTGCAGACAAAATATATCCTGGTGGAGCTCAAAGCTAAAGGCTGTCTATTGACAGCTGGGGTAATAAGTTCTTTAAATGAAGATCTGGGCAGTGCATTTCCATGTCCATCACCATGTGTTGTTACAAGGGATATTCTAGGTGAAAAATTCTGCTTCAAGAATCAGTCAGTGTATGAGGACAGAATAGAATCTCAAGGTAAGGGCAAAATCATAATTACGTAATGTCAATTTGGTCAACTGAATGGCTATAATTCCAGTTGCTCTTGCAGTAAATAATAACTTCATGGTATAGAATGCTAATGTCATAGTCAATTTTTTTCTCCTATAATTTCTTCAGAGTTTGCTTTACTCTATACTTTTATTTTGCATTTCAAATGGATATAATGTCAATTTGATTTTATTTTAGCAAACTTAATGTGCTTTAATACTTTGTTTTGCAATATTTTGCAATGATGACATGAATGAATATTAGTTATTCTAGTTCTTGAAGAGTCAGTTTTTCTTCCATCAATGAAATGAATTTCTGAATTCCTTGGTTTTATTTTTATTCCCTTCACTTGGTTTAGTAAGTACTCCAGTTGTCTTTATTTTATAGATTTTGGATATCCTCAAACTCTTCTCCATATTAATTTAGAAAAACATACTGGATTAAGATAGTCTCAATGATTAAAAATCATATTTATAGGAATAAAATGATCCAAATCAGAAATTGTTTAAACTTCTAAACTGAGCATGCTATCACTGATTGCTTTCTCATCTAAAGGATTTAATTTAGGAACTGGATTTAACCTCACCCTCTTATCACCCACCCTCTTATCAAACCTTCAATAGAATTTTATACCCAGCTAAAATATCACTCTAAATTAAAGGCAAAGTAAAGATATTCATTCTCTTCTTCTCTCTCTCCCCCCACTCTCTCTCTCTCCCTCTCTCTCTCATACACACGCACACACACACACACACACACACACACAACTAAAAGAATTAGTCACCAGTAGAGCAACACTTCCAAAATAGTACAAGAAGTTCTTCAGGCTGAATAAAAATGATTTCACATGGACTGAAGGAGGTATAAGAAGAATTAAGATCTATAAAAAGTTAAATGAGTAAATATAAAATACATAAATATATTGCACATTTAAAGCAATAAATCTCAAATTTTAACATGCATCAACATCATATATAAGAAATCATCTACACTGCAACATTGTTAAAGTGACAGGATATAAACACAATATTATTATCAGTAGCATGCCCATTCGAATTGTGAAATTTATATATCTAAAGCCAAATTGGTAATTCTAATTATTAGTCTATCAATAATCCCACAAGTTAAGGATCTTTAGTTCAGTTGAATCAGTTTTATGGAGAGTTGGTATATTTAATTTGTGTTCCATAATCTCTTCAGAGACAGCATAATTCGGTAAATCTACTTATGGTCCATATGTTCCTTTATATAAGATGCAAGAAATAATAGCATGAAAGCATCCAGGAAACATTATTAGTTGATATTATTATTATAAAACATCAACTTTCAATACTTAAATAGCTGCCTATTAGGAACAATATTAATATTCAGCTTTACAAGTTATTTTTCACCATACTTAATATTTATTCTCCCTGCTTACTTTCTTTGAAAATAGAATTCTAGGGGTGCCTGGGTGGCTCAGTTGTTAAGCGTCTGCCTTCAGCTCAGGTCATGATCCCAGGGTCCTGGGATCGAGCCCTGCATTGGGCTCCCTGCTCAGCAGGAAGCCTGCTTCTCCCTCTCCCACTCCCCCTGCTTGTGTTCCCTCTTTTACTGTGTCTCTCTCTGTCAAATAAATAAATAAAATCTTAAAAAAAAAAAAAAAGAAAGAAAATAGAATTCTACTTTCATTAAGACAGCACGCTTTATAATTTTCCTACCCCAGAAGTCTTTCAGTGATATTTAGGACACCAAATGTATGGAATGCATGTATATTAAGTATCATTAATCATTTTTACTTTTATAGATAGCAGTGAACACTAACATTTGAACAGATCTTTCATAATACGATTCTTTCTTGCAGTAAAGTCATTCTGGTACAGACCCACACAAAATCATTACATCCATTAAAAACAAACAACAACTAAAGATAGAACTGGTAGTATTTATCAAAAATTTAATTTTTGAAGGAATTTTAAATATATTACCCAATTTAATCATCCTATTCATACTATGATGTTAGTATTATTTTTCTAATTCTGTTGATGAAATAATTGAGCATTTAAATGTTATGTAAATTCTGTCAGAACTAGGAAGTAGGTATGAGCTTCCTATACTTCCTCAAATGAAAGAAATTATTAGTAAGTGAATTCAGGGTCCTTGAAATTCCATGTTATATTTGTGGAATAATTTTCTAGAAATATAAAATTATATAATTACTTAGAAATACAAATAAAACAAAATGAAAAAATAAATGTTAGTTTTTTTGTATACAGTATTAAATTGTTTTCTTTTTCTTTTTTCAAGAGCAAAGGGCTTACAGAAAATAAAACATTTTACTTGAAAACATCAAAGTGCTTTCAAGAAAATGAATGTATAAGTTCTTATAGTGTTTTCTGTGATTAGTGGTCCTGTCGACTTTCAATAAAGCCAAGCTGCAATACAGAACAGTGAGCCACTGACTGTGAAGTCACACCATCTTTTCTCTACGGAAAGCTCATAACTCGCAATACCTTTGGGTTTGTCTGTAAGTAGAGATATCACATAAAATTTCAGTGGCAATATTTGAGATAAAAATGAAAAGAGAAATAGTTTTGAAATTAACTTTAAAAATAGTTCCTGTTATGAATATTTTATGGAAAGCAGTTCCACCAATTAGCTCCTAGGTGTGCAGAGACCTGATAGCTGGATGCTGCCTGAGGCACATATGACATTAGAAAAATAAATCAGCTCTGAAGAATTCAGAGGACAGGTTCAAACATGAACATAGATTAAGTCACACAAAAATGAAAGGACTGAAGTATGGAGTTCTTTAAAAATTTGCAATGAGATTGTAAACTCAATTCTCAGTTGCTCAGTCTGTGTAATTGCTTGGATATACGCATATGAGAAGTCTTAGAGCCAGATGTTGATCTTTTATTCTCACCCTATGGATTCTCTCCTTTCTTTGCATTTATTACTGGTTCCTTCAAAGTAAATGTTCACTGGGGGTTAGATGAGAGATGAAAACCAGGCACATAATTATGTTTGTGACTCTTGGTATCAGAGGATTTGGCAAATGACTGTTTCCTATTTGAATCTTCTCAGTAGTTCTTACTGGCTTTTGTACCAATAACTAGAGAACTGATTTTAAGTTAATCCAAAGAAGCATAATATAATCATGTAAGTATTTCAGATGCTTTATATAATTTGCATCATGTTTTAAAAACTACAAACCTAATGATGAGTTAGTCTAGGAGATCCATTTTCTTCCCCCCCCCCAAACATTGCATTAGAAACAGAAGAGTTAGCTGTTAAATATTAATATCTTATGTGGAATTTGTTTTGGTGTGTTAGAATTCCTATTCTCTGAAAATATGTAATTAACCCAGCTTTCCTTTCATTTACACCGTTTTATGTCAATACAAACTATCATTTAATATTCTTGGTAGTTTACACACTGCTCACTCAGTTACATCATGTTGTGCAACTCACAGGAATATCATTCATCTATGATTTAATTTGAGTAACATTCTAAAGTGCAACCACAAAATATGTCTCTTTTTGTGAATATTATTGGAAAGGGGCATTAGAATAAATGAGGGGGCTATAAGGAAGATGAAATCTTTTTTTTTTACCATAAATATTTTTGAGATTCACTTGTTGACTCAGCAATTATTTACAAAACTCTAACATGTACAATTTAGCACATTAAGAGGTGGAGATACACTGAGAAAATCAGACACAGTTCCTACTCTCACAAAACCTGAAGTATAATGGAAGAAGGCATTAATTCAATAATCATATGAATACATAACTTCCTACTCTGATAACTGCTGAAGAGGAGAATCAGACAAATGTGAGATACTATGATGTAAATTAATGCAATCTGATAAATAAAGCAAGGCTTTTATTTGATGAAATGGCACTGGAACTGAAAATCAGCCAAGTTAGTTAAGGGAGATATTCATATGAGGTTGCTTTTCACATACTTTGTACAAATGCCTTATGCAGGAATGGGTTTGGAACAGTAAAAAAATAAAAAGATCACATGAATAAAACTTGGAAAACAAGTGAAACTAATGAGAAACAATATTCTAGAAGTAGATAGTCTAGCCAAGTAGGGGATAGGTCTGTATTAAAAATCTGGATCTTCAGTTTGTTTCTCAGATTCCATAGTCTCTCATGGTTCGTTTCCCCCTCCGATTTTCCCCTCTTCATTTTTCCCTTTCTTCTCTCTTTTTTTAAAATTTTTTTTAAGATTCTATTTATTTATTTGGCAGAAAGAGAGAGAGAACACAAGCAGGGGAGTAGCAGGCGGGGGGGGGGGGGGGGAGAAGCAGGCTCTCCAATGAGCAGGGAGCCCGATGCAGGGCTTAAACCCAGGACCCTGGAATCATGACCTGAGCCGAAGGCAGACGCTTAACCAACTGAGCCACCCAGGCGTCCCGCCTTCCTTCTCCTAATGTCCTCCATTCAATTCCTTATGTTCAACAAATAAGTGAAACCATATGATAATTGACTTTCTCTACTTGACTTATTTCACTTAGCATCATCTCCTCCAGTCCCATCCATGTTGATGTAAAAGTTGGGTATTCATCCTTTCTGATGGCTGAGTAATATTCCATTGTATATATGGACCACATCTTCTGTATCCATTCGTCTGTTGAAGGGCATTTTGGCTCTTTCCACAGTTTAGCTATTGTGGACATTGCTGCTATGAACTGCATGGAGCACTGGGCGCTATAAGAAAACAATGAATCATGGAACACTACATCAAAAACTAATGATGAACGACGTGGATGGAACTGGAGGGTATTATGTTGAGTGAAATAAGTCAAACAGAGAAAGACATGTATCATATGACCTCACTGATTCCTTAATCTCAGGAAACAAACTGAGGGTTGCTGGAGTGGGGGGTGGGGTGGGAAGGATGGGGTGACTGGGTGATAGACACTGGGGAGGGTATGTGCTCTGGTAAGCGCTGTGAATTGTGCAAGACTGTTGAATCTCAGATCTGTACCTCTGAAACAAATAATGCAATTTATGTTAAGAAAAAAAAAAGAAGAAGAAGGTAGCGGGAGGGGAAGAATGAAGCGGGGGAAATCGGAGGGGTAGACGAACCATGAGAGACAATGGACTCTGAAAAACAAACTGAGGGTTCTAGAGGGGAGGGGGGTGGGAGGATGGGTTAGCCTGGTGGTGGGTATTGAGGAGGGCACATTCTGCATGGAGCACTGGGTGTTATGCACAAACAATGAATCATGGAACACTTCATCTAAAACTAATGATGTAATGTATGGGGATTAACATAAGAATAAAAAAAATGGAAAAAAAACCCAAAACAAAACAAAAAAAAATTAATGATGTACTATATTGTGACTAACATAATAAAATTAAATTAAATTAAAAAAAAATCTTGATCTTTACCTGAAGAGCAATGGGAACCAATTAAATGTTTTTTTTTTTTAAGATTTTATTTATTTATTTGAGACAGAGAGAATGAGATACAGAGAGCATGAGAGGGAGGAGGGTCAGAGGGAGAAGCAGACTCCCTGCCGAGCAGGGAGCCCGATGCGGGACTCGATCCAGGGACTCCAGGATCATGACCTGAGCCGAAGGCAGTCGCTTAACCAACTGAGCCACCCAGGCGCCCACCAATTAAATGTTTTAAGCAGAAGTTTGAACAAAGTTTAGAAAAACCAGTCTTTCTGGACCCTTCACCAAATTCTTCCTAAGCTTTCTTTTTTTATTATTTGACAATCTTCTATTTCCTTATGTGACAATTTGCTGCATGTATTTTTACTCATCATGAGTAAGATAAAATCTGCTAAGGTTATTCCTTATTCTTAATACCAATTAAATTCCTTATTCTTTAATACCCATTAAACTTACATGTTCTTCAAAATGGTAGTGACAACTAGCTATGAAACATAGGGCACATTTTTAGTTCTTTTAAATGTTTTAATCCATTTGGACACCCTCCCATTGGTCCAGTCTGTATATCTAGTGCTCTTCTCCTAAACATCTCTACTCTTTTAAACAAATCTGTGTACTCCAAATTAGTTTTCCTCTCCTAAGTTAATGTACTTATTTATTGAAATCCTATTATTTCTGGCAGTTGCTGGCTCAATAACCATTGTTTTAACAGTGACCTTCAATCAGGTCAATATTCTAAATGGGTGACTCTCAATATTGAAGGAGACTTTAAAATGACTTACAATCCCTTCCTAGCCTACATGCAATTCTAACACAGTATTACAGGGAGAAATACCTCTTAACCCTTTCTCTATTTTCATTATCACACAGGGGTAATAAGAGATAATACTGACTGGACTCTATTTTTTATGTGAATAGTGTAGATTCAGAAAAAAAAAAATTAAAGAATATATCCTTAAAAGAAAATAATTCACTTGGCATGAATTTTAGTTATCTGTATTTTATGAAATAGGAAATACTTTATATTACCATATAAAAAATTAACTCAAATAAAAAATTAACTCAAAATGGGTCAAAGACCTAAATACAAGACCTATAAAGACCTGAACTTTTAGAAGAAACATAGGACAAAAGCCTCATGGCACTGGATTTGATGATGATTTATTGGATAGGATACTAAATGCACTTCACTATGAACAAAAATGAGCTTCATAAAAATTTTAAAAATTTGTGCATCAAAAGACACTATCCACAGAGTAAAAAGGTAATCCACAGAATGGGAGAAAATACTTTCAAATCTTATATTTCATAAAGGATTAATATCCAGAATATAAGGAACTCATAAAACTCAAAAACAACAACAACCCAATTAAAACATGATCAAAAGACTTGAAGAGACATGTTTCCAAAGAAGGTATACAAATGGTCAATGACCACATGAAAAGATTTTCAACAACACTAATAATTAGGGAAATGAAAATCAAAACTAAAGTAACATACCACCTCACATCCATTAGTATTATTCCTATCAAGAAAATAGAGAAGAAGTATTGGCAAAGAGGTGGATAAATTGAAACCCTTGTGCACTGCTGGTGGGAATGTGAAATGGTATAGCCATTGTGGAAAAATAATACGGCAATTTATCAAAAAATTCAAAACAGAATTACCATATGACATAGCAATTCCACTTTGGTATATATACCCAAAAGAATTAAAAGGCAGGTATTGAAGAGATATTTATTCTCCCATGTTCACAGCAGCATTATTCACAATAGCTACAGCATGGAAGCAACTCAAGTGTCCATAGATGAATGAATGCATAAGCAAGATGGGACATATATGTATACATTCCTCAGGGAAGGATCTAGATCAGTGATTCTCTAAGTGTGGCCCCTGGACCAGCAGTAGAAGTACCACCTGGAAACTCGTTATAAATTCAAATTTCTGAACCCCACTCCAAAGGGTTAGAAGCTCTGAGGATGTAGACCAGAAATCAGTGTTTTAACCAACCCCCATGTCATTACTTTGCATGCTAAAGTTTAAGGATCACTGGTATGGGTAAACCTATGTTTCCCTTTAGCAAACTTTATTTTTATTCTTTTAGCCTTGGGTTTTATTGAAAGCATTATTTTTTTTTTCTTGGTGGGGGTCAGGGGGTAAGTTAAATTCTGTGAAATTAAATAATTTATGGTATACAGCATTTCCTAATAGTATAAATTATACTCTATTGAAATTTACATACATATTTTACTTTCTGAAAATCAACTTGACTATTAACCAAAAATACTTCATCTATTTCTCTAGAACAAACTGTAAATATAAATCATGTGATGAACATTTTCTCCTATAAGATTCTAACTTTGGAAGACATCAATGAATTTACAAAATCATTCTAAACTTAATTCACTTTTTTGAACTCTTTCTAGTGCAAAAATAATACGATCACTGCAAACTGACAAAAAATACATTATTAACATAAAAACATCTTCTTTGGTTAAATTTTTGTCATAATTCAATTTTCAATTTTCTTCTATATGTTATTCTACACTATTTGTAGTTAAATTGTTCTTACTATTTTATCTCTGCATATGGATTTTATAAGGATAATTTCCATGGCAACGAGTACAGGTTTTCAGCAAACAATAGCTTTGAAGATGCAATTGCTTTGAGTTTGTGTTTTGGGTTATTCCATTAACCCTAAGAGACTTTCTTATTTAGTTTTTCTTGGAAGGACTTAATTTGAAGAACAAAAGTAAAGCCCAGATGTAAACTAAAATAGATTCATCTTTCTCTCTGAGATATGCCTATTGAGGCATGCTTACATCCTGCGTTACAAAATGAATAATTTAAAACTAAATCAAACCAATTATTTCCAGATATGGTTGATATTTAAAGAATATTCTCTTCCCACTGGCAAATATGTATTTATTCACATTTTCCTTCACAATTACTTATGCCATTAATAAAGCCATTTTGTTCACTATAAAACAAGAAAATCAGACAATATTTACACTATAGTTGCTTTTGATAAAGATGTTCTATTTTTAAAATGTTTCCATTTTTATTCTTATCATATACAAATGTAATCTGATATTGTTATAGGTATAATTTTTGTTTTTATTCTTTCAACATATGCATGTTAAGTTTTTCAATATGTGGCAGTTACTAAGAAAAACACTGAAAACAGAATAGTAAACAAGCAGACACCAGTTCTGATGTCATGAAGTTTAAAATCTAGAAGGAGGCATTTTATTATGCAGTATTACAATGTAATTTCACATCAGTGTACATCAGTGTGATTTTTGCCTTTTAATGTGGGTGCAGATAACTAAAGGAAATGGTAAGATTTGATAGCATTACAAACACTGAAGCAGTGTATATCCATAAATTTGTTCAAGTTTTTTTTAAGTATTTTTATTTATTTATTTTTGAAAGAGAGGGCACGCACACGCTCACATGCACGAGTGGGGGTTGGGGCAGAGAGAGGAGAGAAGCAGGCTCCCCTATGAGCAGGGAGCTGAATGCGGGACTTGATCCCAGAACCCTGGGATCATGACCTGAGCTGAAGGCAGACACTTAACCGACTGAGCCACTCAGGTGCCCTAAATCTGTTCAAGTTTAGACAGTGTTTCACAGACTTCATAAGGGAAATATGCATCATATATGACCAGCATATAAAATGTTGCCTTAGTTGAGAAAACCACTTTGAACAACATAAAAGTAGTAACTCTTTCAATATTCCCACATTTCTGTGCCTTTTATTCTGCATATTCTTGATAACATGTTGCAGGTCTAGACTACAGCCTTTAGATCTTCTTCTCTGTATTTGCTAGACTATTTTATCAGTAGCAGTAATCTTTCCAGATACTTGGGTGATGACTGAACCTGTGGTCCATTTCCTTGATTTCTTTAGAAATCATAGCACTTATGTAGGGTGGAGTAAAATAATTTTAATTATTTTAAAATTTATTCCTGAAAAACCTCCACTTTTGTGTTCTGATTAGCAAATCAATGACTTTTTATTTTTTCAAATATTTTTTATTTATTTATTTGACAAAGAGAGAGAGAGCACAAGCAGGGGCAGCAGCAGGCAGAGGGGGAGGGAGAAGCAGGTTCCCTGCTGAGCAGGGAGCCAGACTCGGGGCTGATCCCAGGACCCTGGGATCATGACCTGAGCCAAAGGCAGTTGCTTAACCAACTGAGCCACCCAGGCGCCCCTCAATGACTTTTTAAAAATGATTCTTGAACTTGAAAGAACAAAGCTACTAAAACCACTAACATAAACAAGGGTACTTAACACATTGAATGCATAATTATATCCTTGGAAGCCCTTTAAAATCCTAATTTTAATAGTCAAATATACCACTGCATATGTATACAAACCCATAAAGAAAAAATCATGAAATGCTAACATAAAAACATTACATAACTTTTGTCTTATCCCTAATGGTTTAGAAATTAATTACACAGAGTAGACATGAATTCATTTTGTTTAACTGTTTTGGAATCTAAACAAACAGTGTGAGATTAAACTATGACAATTACTTTAATCATAGGAATTTTGAAACCCTAGCAAGACCCAGATTTTAAAATATGAATTAAATACAGGTAGAAATTACCATTTAAAAAACAGAGGCACCTGGGTGGCTCAGTCAGTTAAAAGTCTGCCTTCAGATCAGGTCATGATCTCAGAGTCCTAGGATCAAGCCCAGTTTTGGGCTCCCTGCTCAGTGGGGAGTCTGCTTCTCCTTCTCCCTCTGTGCCCTCCCCTCACCCCTGCTCATGATCTCTCTCTCTCAAATAAATAAATAAAATCTTTAAAAAAAAATTTTTAAATGTCCAACCTTAACTGTCATAGAGGAAATGCAAAATATTATTATAATAAATACAATTTTGCATTCACTATGTTGGTGAAATTTACAGTTTCATAGTACCAAAAACTGGCAAATAAAAGACAATGGGAGATTGTAATATACTGATATTTGAAAGTAGAAATTTCTAGAAACATTGGGAAAAAAATAGGCAGTATCTTGAAAAATTGAGCATTATCTTGAAAAGTTGAATATGTACAGTCTCTGACCCACTTATCTCATATTTATGTAAATTCAAGAGACGTTCATAATCACACACCAAAAAAATTTAAAGCTATTCATGTTAAAAGTGTTTGTAATAGCAGACCTAGAAACCAACCAAATGCCTATTTGTACAAAGAACGGATAAATTTTATAAGCAGACTAAGGATCTTTATGGAACAGTAGAAAGTAACCATTTGTCTTCTGGCACTTTGTACAAAAGAGGCATCATAACAATTTATAGTAGTAATATAATAAATTGATATTTTAGAGTGTCTTGGTGAATATGATATTGGAAATAGGAGTATTTAATGCAATGATTGCAATCATTCAGGTGAAAGATGAAAG
Organism: Neomonachus schauinslandi; assembly: GCF_002201575.2. Classification (NCBI taxonomy): domain Eukaryota; kingdom Metazoa; phylum Chordata; class Mammalia; order Carnivora; family Phocidae; genus Neomonachus; species Neomonachus schauinslandi. The sequence continues at coordinate 87,396,348 of NC_058406.1, read as the reverse complement.
CCTATCAAAAAAGGACTAAAGAAAAAAATAGTGACAGTGGATATGTTAAAGAAGGAAAATTTATAGAAATTTGTAGTAGATGGTTATGAGGAAAATAAAAAAAATGGTTATAACTCTTAGATGTTTGAATTATGTGATCATATGTTATACTTCTAATTACAGTCTCTTACACAGAAGAAAGAATTCTAGATAGGCATTTGTGATTGTGAATTTAGATAAATTAGTATACAAATTTACTGATGAAATGAATACCCAATTTACAGATGAGTAATTCACAATTTAATACTGGCTATCAATCAATTCCCATCGGGTTACTGACTAGAGTTTATATCAGGGAAATGCAAATACCAAGGGTGGTTTAAGTAATTTGTTTATTCAGCTACTTTGACCATCCTTCTTAACCTGCTTTATGCTTCTAGACTCTGGTAGAGTGATTTAAATGGGGGCACGTTCACTTTCTTCACAGTTTATGTAATATTCAGTTAAAAAGAGGATGATGTTGAATGTATTCATTCACTAGTTTATTCCTAGAATAGGTGTTCAAAGTTGAGAAATGGCTAGAGATAGACAAAAGGTATACAATGACTGCTTTACATGACTGTTTATACATATTGCCAGTGTTTTCCTTTTTATAAATATTAGAGATTCCTGACATCCAAAAGCTACTGAATCTCTGAACTGGAAATTTATTTTAGTGATTTTTTCCCCATTCTACCTTTGACCTGGAACTGAAAATTATACTGTGAAAATTTTGTACAATTGGATTCACTGGCTAATTCTACCAAACACTGTAGGAAGAAATTTTACTAATCCTCTATAATCATCCCTTTCAGAGGACAGAAGTAAAGGGAATACTTCCTAACTCATTCTTCAAGGTCACTATTACCCAATACAAAAACAGACAAATTACAAGAAAAGAAAAATACAGACCAATATATCTCATGAACATATATGCAAAAATCCTCAACAAAATATTAGTGAATTGAATCCAAAAAAGTATTTAAAAATTATATACAATCAGGTAGGATTTATTCTAGGTATGTGATATGGGCTCAACATTCAAAAATCAATTAATGTAATACATCACATCAAAGAACAAAAAAAGTCACACAATAATATCAATAAACACAGAAAAAACATTTGACAAAATCCATCACCCATTTATAATAAAAACTCAGATAACTAGTAATAGAGGGGAACCTTTCTCAACTTGATAAAAACTATCTGTAAAAAACCTACAGCTAACATCATTCATAATGGTAAAAAACTTGAAGCTTTCCTACTAAGATCTGGTACAAAGCAAGGATGTCCCCTCTCACCACTGCTTTTCAATGTCATACTGGAAGTCCTTGCTAATGCAATAAAAAAGAAAAGAAAACAAATGTATACAGAGTGGGAAAAAAGCCATAACACTGTCTTTGTTCTCAGATGACATGATTGTCTACACAGAAAATCCAAATGAATCAACAAAAATACCTTCAGGAACTAATAAATGATTATAGCAAGATCAATTGATTTCCTATATATCAACAATGAACAAGTGGATTTGAAAAGAAAAACACAATACTATTTACACTAACACACCCCAAAAATGAAATATTTAGATATAAGTCTAAAAATATGCGTAAGAACTATATGAAGAAAACTGCAAAAGTCTGATGAACAAAATAAAAAAGAATTAAACGGAAAAATATTCCAGGCCATGGATAGGAAGACTGAATATTGTAAAGATGTCAATTCTTCCCCACTTGATCTATGGATTGTATGCAATCTAAATAAAAATCCCAGCAAGTTACTTTATGGATATGGACAAATTAATTCTAAAGTTTAAGTGGAGAGATAAAGATTCTTAACAGCCAACACAATACTGAAGAACAAAGTTGGAGGACTGATGCTACCGGACTTCAAGACTTACTATAACCCTAGTAATCAAGACAGTGTGGTATTAGCAAAAAAATATACAAATAGATAAATGGAACAGTATAGCAGCCCAGATACAGGCCCACATAAATATAGTCAGCTGATCTTTGACAAAGGAGCAAAGCCAACACAAAGTGCAAAGATAGTCTTTTCTATAAATGGTACTGGAATGACTGGACATCTGCATGAAAAAACATGAATCTAGACACAGATCATATACCATTTGCAAAAATTAACTCAAAATGGATCACAGACCTTACTATATATAATGTGAAATTATAAAACGCCTAGAAGATACCATAAGAGAAAATCTAGATATCCTTGGATATGGTAAAACCTTTTTAGATACAATACCAAAACCATGATCCATGAAAGAAATAATTGATAAGCTAGACATCATTAAAATTAAAAACTTCTTGGGAGGATGGGTTAGCCTGGTGGTGGGTATTGAGGAGGGCACATTCTGCATGGAGCACTGGGTGTTATGCACAAACAATGAATCATGGAACACTACATCTAAAACTAATGATGTAATGTATGGTGATTAACATAAGAATAAAAAAAAATTAAAAACTTCTGCTCTGTGAAAGACAACATCAACAGAATTCAAAGACAAGCTACAACCTGGGAGAAAATATTTGCAAAAGTCATCTGATTTCTGTATTTATTAAAAAAATACATACAAATACTTCTTAAAACTCAATAACAGGAAAACAACAACCTGATTAATAATTGGGACAAAGATCTTAAGAGATATTTTGCCAAAGAAGATTCAAAGATGGCAAATAAGCATAAGAGAAGATGCTCAACATCATGTTACCAGGGAAATGAAAATTAAAACAATGAGATGCCACTACACACCTGTTAGAATGGCTAAAATCCAGAACATTGACTGCCAAATGCTGGCAAGGATGAGAAGAAATAAGAATTCTCATATACTGCTGGTGGAAATGAAAAATGGTACATCCATTTTGTAAAACAATCTGATGGTTTTGACAAAACTAAACATACTCTTACCATGTTATCCAGCAATAATGCTCCTTGGTATTTATCCAAAGGAGTTGGAAACTTATGTCTACACAAAAACCTGATGCCTATAAAACATACTGATGTTTATCAAAATTGATGTGTAAAGCAGCTTTATCCATAATGCCAAAACGTGGAAGCAGCCAAGATACCCTTCAGTAGATAAATGGATTAATGAACTGTGTTACCATGCAGAAAATAAAATACTGTTCAGAGTTAAAAGAAATCAGTTATCAAGCCATGAAAAGACATGGAGAAATCTTAAATGCATATTACTAAGTGAAAGAAGCAAATCTGAGAAGGCTACATACTTTATGATTCTAATGATACGACATTCTGGAAAACACACAACTATGGAGGCAATAAAAAGATCAGCAATGGGTTGTCAGAAGTGTGGGGGTAGAAATAAATAGGCAGAGCATAGGGGATTTTCAGGGCATTGAAAATACTATATATGATAAGATAATGATGAATATATGTCATCATACATTGTCCAAATTCATAGAATGTACAAGAGTGAACCTTTAGGTAAACTTTAAATTCAGGGTGATAATGATGTATCACTGTAGGTTCACCAATTGTGATAAATGTACCATACTAGTGAGTGATATTGATAAGGCGGGAGGCTATGCATGTGTGGGCAGGGAGTATATGGGAAATCTCTGCACCCTCCTCTTGATTTTTTTGTAAACCTAAAACTCTTATTAAAAAAATAAAGCATTCAAAATTTTTTATAAAGGGATGTCTTTATATGATTCTATCAAACTGAATATAAAACAGTACTGGTAAATATACTAAGTAACTCTCTGAAAAATAAGCAAAAAAACATGCTTTTTGAAGGCACAGACAGGACAATTCTAAAATATCAGAGAAATCTTTACCATCATATATACTATACCATATATATTATACTTCATATATATATATATATATATATATATATATATATATATATATAATGAAAGAAAAATGAATGTGGTATTAGTATCTGATAACTGCTTCCCAGATTTAAGTAGACAGTTCCTCTATGGGGCTTAAAGAAGAAACTGTCCTGTAAGTTTCTTACACATGCTATTTCTAAATGCTCATCAGCAAGCTCTTCCTAACCTCATACCAAGAGAGGCTACATGGAAAACTCTTCCACAATTTCCCTCAAATACTATTAACAACTCCATATCAGTAAGGCAGTGGATATACATTAATTGTAATCTGCTGTGCCCTCACACCAGCACCCTATAGGACTAGGCCTGCATCTCTCTAGAAATATTCTTTCTCTTGGATTTTGTAATACCATAAAATGCCATTTCAATTTTTCCTATTATTTCTTTAGCCATTCCTTCTTAGTATTTTGTCAGCTCCTCCTATCAATATATTCCTTATTAGAGGCTTTCTGGAATTTATACTTGCTCTTTTATTTATTTTTTTCTTTTCAATCTGAATCTACTCTCATTGACTCAATTATAATCTATATGAAAAAGCCATCATATTTATTTTTTTAATTTTTATTTATTTATTTATTTTTATTTTTTAAAGATTTTATTTATTTATTTGAGAGAGAATGAGAGAGAGCACATGAGAGGGGGGAGGGTCAGAGGGAGAAGCAGACTCCCTGCCGAGCAGGGAGCCCGATGCGGGACTTGATCCAGGGACTCCAGGATCATGACCTGAGGCGAAGGCAGTCGCTTAACCAACTGAGCCACCCACGCGCCCAAAGCCATCATATTTATATCTCCAGCTAATATCGATCCAGGGCCTGGACATGTAACTCTCATTAACATCCACCTTTAAGGGTGCCTGGGTGGCTCAGTTGGTTAAGCGACTGCCTTCGGCTCAGGTCATGATTCTGGAGTTCCAAGATCGAGTCCCACATCGGGCTTCCTGCTCGGCGGGGAGTCTGCTTCTCTCTCTGACCCTCTCCCCTCTCATGCTCTCTCTCTCTCTCGTTCTCTCTCTCAAATAAATAAATAAAATCTTTTAAAGAAAAAATCCACCTTTAATGTCTCATAGGCATTTCCTATTTAACACCATTTTCCCCTCCAAACATAGTATTCTTTCTGTGCTGCCTAAATCAGGAAATTATATCATGGTTTACCCAATTCCCTTAATCCCAAACTTGGAATTATTCTTGATTCTTTCTCTCCTTTCCTATCAATTTTACAAATCCAGTATTTTCTATTCCATATAACTCACTGAAACCCATCCACTATATTGTTCCTCACTGTGTAGTGACCATCATTTTTCCTGTGGATTACTGTCATATTCTCTTAATTGATCTTTCACATCAACTCTTGTTCTTGATGATTTATCCTTCAGCTATGATCACCTTTATCAAATATAAGTCTGGTTCTAATGTATAAAACAATTCAGTGACTTCCTGTTGATATTTGAACAGATCCAAAATCCAGCCAACAATGCTTTGCCAGGTTTACTTTCTGGCTGCCTCTCTTGATTCCTTTTACAGTTCTATCTCCTTGGCTGTGATGGGAAGTTTTATGTGCCAACATGGTGACTGGCCAAGTCAGGGAGACTCAGGTATCTGGTAAAACTGTATTTATGGATGTGTCTGTGAGGGTGTTTCTGGAAACAATTAGCATTTGATTTGGTAGACTGAGTGAATGTCTCCTCATTCAATCCATTAGAGGGCCAGTAGAGAACAAAAAGGAGAAATTTCTTTTTCTTCTTGAAAAGGGATGGCCATCTTTTCCTGCCCTTGGACATCAGAGCTCCTGATTCTTGGGCCTTCATACTCTGGCACATACACCATGGGCTCTCAGGCCTTCAGACTCAGATTGAATTTTACTACTGGCTTTCCTTATTTTCTAGCATGCAGATGGCAGACTGGGGGACTTCACTGCCACCCAAACCGTGTGTATCCTATTGGTACTATTTCTCTGGAGAATGCTGACAAATTCAATACATTAGCTATACTGACCCACCTTCATTCAGTTCCTTTAATAGCCATGATTAATTCAAACTTGGACCAGTTTTCCTGTGCCTGAAAAGATATTACCTAATCCTATTGTTCCCTTATAAGTGTGCCTGCCTCAGGGCAAAGACTAATTTGGATTCTTCTATTAAATACTCCCACAGAATACCAAAAGGCATCCTTTACAATAATCACCTTTACTTTTTTTTTTTTTTTTTGTATAATATGTAACTTTCCTATGAGATTGGAAGCTTCATATTGCCAGGGCATCTATACTGGTTTCATTCATAACTGCATTCTAAGTACAGTGCTTAAAAATTGTAGGCATTAAGTTAAAGGTAGTTGAATAATTAAATGAATAAACAAAAAAAATCTAGAGAGAAAAATCAAAAGTATTTCACTGAAGTAAACATATGTGTAAATTTGATCTTAAAATTTACCAAAACTTGAAGTAAAAAAGTATTGTATTTATTATTCTGAAATTAACTCTAGTTGGATGGGGCTTGTAACTGTCAAGGTAAGAATGTACAAAATCGGGAAGAAATTAAAAATAAAGTAATAATGTTTCCTAGAGCTTAGAAGCATAATTTATTTCAAGTTCATATATTTTTCAAGTTTTACTTGTTATTTATTAGTATTCAGACTGTATCACATAAATGCATTTATATATTTTTAGTTCCATGCATATAAATAAACATCTTTAAAATTTCTCTTTTAATAAAAACCTTTAAATAGCCATACACAGATATATTTTATCTTTACCCAATGACTCTTAATTTTATGTTTTATTTCAGCACTTATCAATATTCCTTTGCATGCCATCTCAGGCTTCATGGCAGTGAGTTCAAGAAATTGGAATCCTATAATGAAAACTCGTGCACACTGCCTTACACCTATTAAATACTTAATGTAGTTAAGCAATTTAATGAATTTTTTTTCAATGAATGTTCCCATAAATTTCCAATCGTCTAGTAAATTGCTATTTTCAAGATACATCATAAATCTATATTTTCTAGTCTTTCATCCTTTAAAATATATTAGCCAATAATTTCTACCATCTATTGTCATTCGTCTAATATATATTCAGAAATGGTGTACAGAAATAGAGAGGCAAAGAGAAAAACCCATCCCATACTATATATATGAATGTAAAATTATTAAATATTTCCTTAATGCTGAGTTAGATGTATAAATTGATAAAGGCTTATGGGTAGACATTTTGATTTTTCAATCTTTTCTGTCTTATAAAAGCAGTGATTCTCATACTGCTCAACATCACACTCTATTAACTGAATGTGTAGATCTTACTGCTTGAAATGATTTTTGACCTTCACATTTCTTATATGGCCTAAAAAATATGTTTACTGTAGTAGTGTGCATCATTTACTATTTTAATGTCTTTGTGTTTCATTCATCTGATTAGTACTGAAAAGGCTTTAAAAGACATTGTGTTTTTATACTAATATTTTACATATCGGATATAAATTTGTATAATTCTTTAGAATAAATTACAAAAATTTCTAGGAGCCTATGCTTAAGAGAAAAGAATGCAGTATTTGTATAAAAACTAGTTGATTTTAGATATATTCAGTGTTTCACACAATAAAGATGGCATTTATGTATTTACAAAAGATAAATATGAAGACTGGAAATCAGATAGGTAACACTATCATCCATTCCTTCCTAAAACTCCTCTGAGAATCATGAATGAGTCCCTTGTAGCTAGCTCTATAAACTTGCAAGCCTCCTTCCTTTTATTTGAGATATTCGTCATTAAAGTTCTACTTCAACAGCCTGAATAAAATCATCTCATCATCCAGTACACATTGACTTTATAATTTGCATATACTTAGTATTTTTAATTATGATTTATTTTTTGTCTTTCCAAATATATAGTAAAATGCAAATTTACATAAATATGTGTGCCCACATGCAAATACATTATATACTTGAAGTAAATAAAAGTAACAAAAACAACAGAAATATTAAATCATTTAGGTAATAATTTTCATAAACTCCTAGATCTAGACACATATGCACGAACCACAGACACTCTTAGTCTGCAGTGGCTGAATACACGAAGAAATTAAGTAGAAATAGGCGATTTCTATTCATTCGATTAATCACAATTTTTAAAAGTCCAAACAAAAAGATCTTTGAAGTCTTAATAGTTTTTCTTTTGGATTCAGCAAAATCTTTTGCCTTTAGAATGTTAGCATCACAAAATGTTAGCAGAATGTTAACATCAGTAAGATCCTAATGAATAACTTAGAAGAGTAACTAACTAGGTTCAGGGGCACCTGGGTGGCTCAGTCAGTTAAGCGGCTGCCTTCGGCTCAGGTCATGATCCCAGGGTCCTGGGAAGGAGCCCCACATCAGGCTCCCTGCTCCGCGGGAAGCCTGCTTCTCCCTCTGCCACTCCCCTTGCTTGTGTTCCCTCTCTCGCTGTGTCTCTCTCTGTCAAATAAATAAAATCTTTAAAAAAAAAAAAAAGAGTAACTAGTTCAGAAATCTTTCTCCCCTTAACAAGTTTTTTGGGTTTTGGTTTTTACTTTTTTTCCAGCTAAAGGAATATAGAAATAAGGCTCAGGGTTTGCTCAGTGACATACTGAAGTCATACTGAAGATATAAATTTCATCCTACCAAAGAGATTACAGTGAAGACATGTTGTTTCATATTCAGCTTTTGTACTCAAACTTTAAATTCCAAAAAAGAGAAATGTTGTGTCTCAGTATGCCTTCTTCTCTCCTAGCAACAGTAGTGGAATTCAAGCTGCTTACATCCTAAAATTCTTTTTAAACAGGGAGAGAAGATGAAAAAAAAAAAAGTTACAATGAAAATATATATGGAAACAAAATGCCTATGTGTGATGAACACTGGGTGTTACATGTAAGTGATGAATCACTAAATTCTACTCCTGTAATGCAGAAGTCTTTATAACCACACCCATCACAGTGAAGGGGGAAAAAATGACCCAAAGATCTGAGAGACTTAAAAATCAATTCCTACAATATGTCTTCAATCAAGCTCAATTTGCTCTTCCCTTAATTGTGTATCAAAATGATCTAGATAAATGTTTCTTACACGTGGCAAAGCAAACTGTAAGTATAAAGAGCAGCATAATGATAATTAGTAGATGGAAATCACTGTTACAGACAAGGTTTTGGAAAATATATCACGAACTAATGAGAGTATAAAAAAATCCTAATAATTACTGCTTGAAATTAAAGAAAAAAAACTAATGTTGGAGAACTACCAAATAACACACCTAAGTGAACGAATATAAGGAAGTCATTTTCTTTTTTTCTTCCTATCAAAAGATATATATTTACATATTTATTGCAAAGCACCACAATTATACGGAATTTGACTAAAATAATCGTCACGGGCACCTGGGTGACTCAGTTGGTTAAGAGTCTGCCTTCGGCTTAGGTCATGATCTCGGGGTCCTGGGATGGCTCAGGTCATGATCTTGGAGTCCTGGGATGGAGTCCTGAATCAGGCTCCCTGCTCAGCAGGGAGTCTGCTTCTCCCTCTGCCCCTCCCTCCGCTCTTTCTCTCTCTCACAAAAATAAATAAAATCTTTAAAAAATAATAATAATAGTAACTGCAAGAGTTACAGTTCTTGCAATTTTTTTTAAAGTAAAAGTGGGAACATAATATTAAAGAGTACATTTTTTTAATTTATTAGAAATCTATCAATACAGTCCATTACAGCAAAGAAGGGCAGTCAAAGCCTCAATTTTGATTTGTAAGTGGGTCAATCAGTTATAGTTTGACCCAAGGTTTTGAGTGCACCTAAAAATCCATACAGTATCCACTGTCTTTCATCTTTGCTGAAACAGCTTGAACATACATATGATTCTATAAAAATAATGTGTTCAGCTAGAGAAAAAATTAAGGGCTTATATTCTAAAGCCCCAACATTCACCTACAGCTGGTGAATTTCCCTTTGGCGTGAGGAACAATAGAACTGGTGCACTGTGAAAGTGTTCTATCATATTCAAGTAAGTTACATTAAGATACATATAAATTTCCTACTAGATAAAATTACTCAAATTGCTACAAATAAGACTAATGCTTAAAACCGTAGGTAAGAAACAGTGCAGAATTTAACAAAAACAGGTAGGTAAGAAACAGTGCAGAATTTAACAAAAATATAATTGAGGAAAAACTCAGGGAATGTGTGAAGCTGTAGGAAAGCATATGTCAGTATTCAGCAATTAGGGAACTGGGGTATGTAAATATAGCTAAATTGTTTAAACGATCTTTTTAGGTATGTATTTGCTTCAGTGGGATGAAAACATTTTAAAAGTCCAGGAAGGGGGGCGTCTGGGTGGCTCAGTCCTTAAGCGTCTGCCTTCGGCTCAGGTCATAATCCCGGGGTCCTGGGATCGAGCCCCGCATGGGTCTCCCTGCTCCACGGGAGGCCTGCTTCTCCCTCTCCCACTCCCCCTGCTTGTGTTCCCTCTCTCGCTGTGTCTCTCTCTGTCAAATAAATAAAAAATCTTAAAAAAAAAAAAAGTCCAGGATGGTACAGACATTTACATTTTTTTTTAAATTCAATGATCTCATATCTTTCAGTCTTAGCTGCTCATTCATTTCAAATAAATTTGCTCAATGGATTATTTTTATTTTGTTTTGAATTTTGTGATCTGGTGCTCATTATTTAAAATATGCAAGTCTCAGACCTGTCTTTAAGAAATCCATAAGGGAAAAATTTGCCAAAGGGAAATTTCTGAAGGCCAAAATGGATAAAAACAAATAATCAATTAGAATTTTATGATTTTTGTTAAATACATGCAGCTTTCACTTTGTATGGCAGTGTGGGATCATAAAAATGACTATGAACACTGAAACTATACAGTGTAATCTTTTTTTTAAGATTTTATTTATTTATTTTTGAGAGCGAGCGAGAGAGCATGCAGGAGCACAAGAGGGGGGGCGGGGGCAGAGGGGTAGGGATAGAGAAATTCCAAGCAGAGTGCGGAGCCCTACAAAGGGTTGGATCCCATGACCCTGAGATCATGCCTGAGCTGAAATCAAGAGTCAGTTGCCCAATCGACTGAACTGCTCAGGCACCCCAAACTATACAGAGTAATCTTAATATTCAAAAAATTACTAATGTCCCATTACCCTTAACAACCTTTTGTTAAAACATTATAAACTCTCATACTGTTGATTATAAACATATAAGGAAATGAAAAATTTACTAAAACTAATATTTATTTAGCACACTGTAATTTAAAACACTGAAAACAGACGATTAAAATGTTTTATTTCTTCGTAAAAAAAAATTATCAAGAACAGTTCAAAGAGTGATTGCCTTCTTCTTGCTGTATACATTATAATACTAAGCAAGCATCTTTTCTATACCTTGAATTTTCAGACACTTTTCTAAGTTTGGATCTTAGACGTTTTGTCCTTTGCACTGTTTAAATTTTTTGTTGAGATATAATTGACATATAACATTGTGTAAGTTTAAGGTGTACAAAGAGCTGATTTATATAGATCTATATGTTGCAATAAGCTTACCATTTTATTTTATTTATTTTATTTTTTTAAAGATTTTTTTTTTATTTATTTTTCAACAGAGAGAGAGATAGCGAGAGAGGGAACACAAGCAGGGGGAGCAGGAGAGGGAAAAGCAGGCTTCCTGGCAAGCAGGGAGCCCAATGCGGAGCTCGATCCCAGGACCCTGGGATCATGACCTGAGCCAAAGGCAGACGCTCAATGACTGAGCCACCCAGGCGCCTAATAAGCTTCCCATTTTAATGTTAGCTAATATCTCTATCACTATCATGTCACATAATTATCCTTTGCACTTTTTTTTTAAAGATTTTATTCATTTATTTTAAAGAAAGAGATAGAGTTGGGAAGATAGGCAGAGGGGGAGGGAGAAGGACAAGCAGACTCCCCGCTGAACATAGAGCCCCCGGGAAAGTGGCGGGGGGGGGGCTTGATCCCAGGACCCAGAGATCATAACCTGATCTGAGGTTTTTTAAATATGAAGCTTTTTGTAATTTTCACTTTCTCTGGTCATCTTCACTCTTTTACCATAACCACTTACAGATTCACCTTCACTAAGTTCCCCAGGGCAATATATTTAAAGTCTCCTGAATGGTGGCACTGTCAACATTCCCAGGGTTAGTTAATTCATGGATGATATCTACCTATGTTATATACATATGCATAATATCTCTAAAGTGTTTTAAATAACATATATACTATTATGTATGTCATCTATTTGTATGTACATATATACATACAATTTCACATATGTATTTCCATTTTTGTAATGTGTACTAGGTTTATCACTGGAAGACAAGGAGGTAACAAAACTATACATTTTGCCATCTGTGTGTAAACTGGGTCACAAGAAGTCATGTGACTGGTCACTGATCATGACGCACATCTGTTGTTTTCATACAGAAATGTGGACTCAGGACTAGTAGCAAAATTGTACTTTATGTAATTACATTTAATACTTTGTGGCAATTAAAAATTGAACTATGTTGTTGGAGGATGGGTGTTATTTTATCTAAACCATGGTAACTGAAATGTGTGCGTATCAGAACCATGCAAGGTGAGGATTATCTTACGTAAAGCCTGTACATCTTTGAAAACATCAAAGCTTCATTTTTTCAACAGTAGCTTCTATTTTAACTGCTCCCCTTTGTGCAGGAAAGGGTTAACTCAACAACCCCAGGTTGTTTGAACTCTGTACAATCACAAAAAAGAACTAGTTAATCATCTCATGGAAGCCTCTGGAATATTTTACCTTTTAAGTGTGTGTTTCTAAGGACTTAAGCCATAAGAGACCAGTTTGATCAGGTAGTTTGTGCTAACAGTATGATTTATAGTGTATGCTCATTTTTGCTCTGGAGGACAGGAATCTAAGTAGCTGAGTAGATGAGTAACTAACTGTGTCATGCAGGTGCTACTGGCCTATATGACTGACCTCCAATACAAACCATGACAACAAAGCTTGGGTGAGCTTCCCTGATTGACAACACTGATGCAGTGTAGTCACACATTATTACTGGTCAAATTAAGCATACCCTTGCAACTCCACTAGAAGACAGCTGGAAGATTGTGCCTGGTTTCTCTTAAATGTTGCCTATGTGTCCTTTCCTTTGATTCATTTCAACCTACATTTTTCTACTGTAAAATATATATATATATGTGTGTATATATATACACATGTATTATATATATTATAATGTATATATTATGTATATAGGTTAACAGGGTTAATCCATGGAGGGTGAAGTTTACTGAGAAAAATAATTTGTAACACTACTCAGAAGAGGAAAGATTCTTACAGCCTACACATACATTCTCATATCTTAAGCATATATATTTAATTCTTTATTTAAATTCAATGTAGTTAACATATACTATATTAGTTTCAGGGGCAGAATTTAGGGATTCATCAGTTGCATATAGCACCCAGTGCTCATTACATCAAGGGCCCTCCTTAATGCCCCCTTCCCAACCCAACTCCCCACCCAAGCCGCCCTCAGTTTGTTTCTTTTTTCTTTTTTTTTTTTTCATGTATTTTGAGAGAGGGAGACACAGTGAGAGAGGGAACACAAGCAGGGGGAGTGGGAGAGGGAAAAGCAGGCTTCCCACGGAGCAGGGAGCCCGATGCGGGGCTCGATCCCAGGACTCTGGGATCATGACCTGAGCCGAAGGCAGACGCTTAACGACTGAGCCACCCAGGCACCCCCCTCAGTTTGTTTCTTAGAGTTCCGCATCCCTTATGGCTTGCCTCCCTCTCAATTTTCATCTTATTTTATTTTTCCTTCTCTTCCCCTATGTTCATCTGTTTGCACTGTTGTTGGGAATGCAAACTGGTGCAGCCACTGTGGAAAACAGTATAAAGATTCCTCAAAAAGTTAAAAATAGAGCTACCCCATGACCCAGCATACATTTTTTAATATCTTAAAAATCTTAAGATTTTTTTTTCTTAAAAGTACAAACATTCTTGGGGCGCCTGGGTGGCTCAGCTGTTAAGCAGCTGCCTGCGGCTCAGGTCATGATCCTAGGGTCCTGGGATCAAGCCCCGCATCGGGCTCTCTGCTCAGCGGAAAGCCTGCTTCTCCCTCTTCCACTCCCCCCTGCTTGTGTTTTCTCTCTCGCTGCCAAATAAATAAATAAAATCTTAACAAAAAAAAAAGTACAAACACTCTTCTTAAAGTAAATCTTAAAATCTTTGTTTCACAATGGGTAAGGGTTTGTCTTTTGGGCTGGAAATGTCCAGACAATTACAGGATGTTTAACTTCCCTGGATCTACACACTAAATGACTATAGTATCACACCTGCATTGTCACCACCAATGTCTCCAAGTATTCCAAAAGTCATTTGGATAGCTGTACTCTGTGCTGCCCTAGTTATGAAATAATCTTATTTAGGGTAATTTGATTTGGGTTCATAAGTGGGCAAGTCAAAGTAGGAAATGACATTAGGTTCAAGTGGCAGGCTCAATGGAACCAAAGGAAAAACGGTGCAGACACACCACCTTATTGTTAATGACCTTGATCCTAAGTAAGTGAGATTAGAGGGACTGAAGCCTTCTGAAGGAAGGAAGATGTGATCACAGAAAACTCTTTAAATAACAGTCTACATATAAAACATACCATCAGCAACTGGAAAAACAATTGAATGAAATATAAAATATTAATAGTAGTCATTTATGAATGGTGGCATTATAGGGCATTTTAATTTCAGTTTATAATTTCATGTTTCCAAAATTTCACACTGTGTATACATCATTTTATAAAAGGAAACAAAGTCTGGTGTTAAAAATACAAATACATTTAGTAATTTGCAAATACAATGACAAGAATATTTGAGTCACTCAAAAGCAATTATTTTAATGTTAAGTTTCGTTGTTTGAAATATACTGGTAAATTAAATTTCTTCATGTTTTTTTTTGTTTGTTTCTTCATATTTTTAAAAGAAAAAAATTAAAGCAAACTCTAACCTTAACTATAATGATTTCATCTAAAGGACTGAATAAATGTGTTATTAAAATACTGTAGATTGGGTGCCTGGGTGGCTCAGTTGGTTAAGCGACTGCCTTCGGCTCAGGTCATGATCCTGGAGTCCCTGGATCGAGTCCCGCATCGGGCTCCCTGCTCCGCAGGGAGTCTGCTTCTCCCTCTGACCCTCCCCCCTCTCATGTGCTCTCTCTCATTCTCTCTCTCTCAAATAAATAAGTAAAATCTTTAAAAAAAAAATACTGTAGATTATTTGACAATGATGAATAAAATGACTAAATTTGTAGTTTTTGCTAGAACTTAAGGTAGTTTTAATTAACTAGCCTTTACTCTGAAAATTAAGCCAAGTGATATTGTAATAATTAAAGTGAAAGATATTTTTTAAATCGTTTTTATTAATCATAATACTGCTAGTATAAGCATGGTATTTTTAAAATTTTCTGAGTATGGCAATACCAGAAATTATGTTTTTTTTTTTGTTTTTTTGGGTTTTTTTTGTTTTTTTTTTTTAAAGATTTTATTTATTTATTTGAGACAGAGAATGAGAGAGACAGAGAGCACATGAGAGGGGGGAGGGTCAGAGGGAGAAGCAGGCTCCCCGCCGAGCAGGGAGCCCGATGCGGGACTCGATCCCGGGACTCCAGGATCATGACCTGAGCCGAAGGCAGTCGCTTAACCAACTGAGCCACCCAGGCGCCCCAGAAATTATGTTTAATAATGTTGATAAGCAATAGGAAAATAGCTGATGGATTTAACCAGTTTGATTATCTCAATCAATTAATATGTTGTATTAATCATTTAATCCTATAAGAGGTAATACTGAATAATCATTTTGCAGATAAAGTGTTGTGTAACTCATATTTTATGTCAATTTCTAACAAAATAATTCTCTAAATTTATTTTTAGTGAATAAAGATACTGTCAGAATGAACAGATCATTTCAATGTACTTTAAATTCAATTAAATCTTTTTTCAGAAGAATCAATGAGACCTTATTTATGACTTTAGCATACAATAAGCAAATTGCTGAGAAGTGAATTTTATTTTTCTTTTGGTGATTATAGATATGACATGATTGGCAGTGTATTAAAATGTCTTTTTTATCACAGTTTGAAAGCCACCGTCTCTGGGATAATAGGGTTAAAAATCTACAGTAAAGTAAAAAAGACAATACTTTTTACAGCAATCAGAGAAGTAACATTTATTTTAATCTTAGTATTGTGAAGTGAATTGAGAGTTCATTTACCCATCGCCATTCACAATTTTTGAAGCAATTTGTAAACAATAGCACCTGCCTATATAGTTTATCTGTTCTGTGAAATTTTACTTCAACAATGTTTTATGGAGTATTTAAGAGAGCACACATCCTTTTCTTTATTTTTGTTAATGTTTTCATACTTCTATTTTTACTTTTCTATTTTAATGCAGATTTTCACTTCAGGAAAATCTGCTACAGCTAAGGAAACACGCACTGGTCTCCCAGTATTTTTCTCTTCCATATAAGGGTCAGTAGGATAATAACTACACTATCAGAAGTGGGTTTATAGGGAACATAACCGCCCAGTTTGTCATCCAAACAAGGGCACTTATGGGATCTCAGTGCAGCAGAAATAAATTGATACTTATCTCAATTTATGAGAAAACTAGGATATTTCTTCACTGTATTTATAGGGTATTTTAAAAAACTACAAAACATTACATAGCTTCTTGCCTCCCTATGTCATAAAAACCCCCACTGGTCTGAATCCCAAGAGTTAAGCAACAACCCATGACTTAACTTGACTTTATATTTAGTTAAAAATATAGGGGCGCCTGGGTGGCTCAGTCGTTAAGCGTCTGCCTTCGGCTCAGGTCATGATCCCAAGGTCCTGGGATGAAGCCCCACATCGGGCTCCCTGCTCAGCGGGAAGCCTGCTTCTCCCTCTCCCACTCCCCCTGCTTGTGTTCCCTCTCTCGCTGTGTCTCTCTCTGTCAAATAAATAAAATATTAAAAATAAATAAATAAAATAAAACAAAATCTGTAAGACAGGTCATTAGATATTTAAATACCCTAGAACAGGAAAGAGAATTCTGCCCCTACAGGTGATGCTGAATGCAGGTTACTATTTGTGTTATCTATAGATTAGATTAAATAGAAAAATGGAAGTATAAATTGCTCCTCATGGAATGCACAGGGAATATACTACATCAAAATTTTCTGCACCAAATGTGAGTATTCAAGTTATATAATGAACAATATTATCCCTTCTGTATTGTAAATACATAAAAGTGTAGGGACCCACTTGGAACCCCAGAGTTTGCATAAAGATTATTTTAATCTGAAGACATTTGAGATTCAACAGATGGAGAAAAAAAGTCTTATGAAAATTTCCCTTAACTGACTAACAATAGCAACTTCAGTGAAGTGAGAGCACATAAATCCTCTTTCTAGGGGAATTTTATGGTCCTGAAGGAGACAAAGACTATACATACCTGTATTGACAAATACTGTCAGAAACTTTCTTATCTCCCATCTGTTCTCCTAAAAACTCATTCCTCTCTCCTAAAGAAATTTATTTATTCTTCCCATTGTAGCCTTCTCTCCCCACTCCTTTCCTCTACTAATTTAGGTTATATAAGCTTTCAACTTTAAATAGTTAACCAACCAGTCACTTCTTTGTTGGTTCCATATGTATACAAAATAAACCTTTTTATCCCTCATGTTAATCTGTCTTTTGTCAGTTTAATTTGCTTGTCCCAGAACTGAATCTAAGAAACTAGAAGAAAAGTTTTGGTTTTTTTTCTACCCTACAGAAGGCACCTCAAACTCACATTGAAGTTATTATAGGTGTAGAGTTAGTATGGACTCCAAAGGGTTTTTTTTTTAATATTTTATTTATGTATTTATTTATTTGAGAGAGAGAGCATGTGTATGCACGGAGAGGGAAAGAGACAAGCAGACTCCATGAGCTCAGAACCCTACTTGGGGCCTGATCTCATGACCTTGAGATTATGACCTTAGCTGAAATCAAGAGTCGAATGCTCAACCTACTAAGCCCCCAGGTGTCCTTCCAGAGATTTCTGATATGAAAAATAGTGATCAATAAAGCAAACTTTACATCACTGTGAATATTAAATAAATTTAAAGCACTCAAAATGGGACTGACAAGTAGCAATCCTTGAATTATGAAATCCATAATTTTAAAGTTCTTATGTTCAAGAATTATATACACCATTAAAATTTTTTTTTTCTTTAATCAAATGACAGAAGTTGACATATGATCTGGGGGCTACTACTCCGAAAACAATAGTTGTCAGAGAAAAAAACAATTGTTATAGCATAAAGGAGGCCATGCATATCAGATACACATGGAGAAATGTTTTCTAAAGTCAGGTTATTTATCCCAGAAAAAGTTTCCATGTTTGTTTTGGGATTAGTGTCCAGGAGTAATTAAAAACAAGAAGATGAGCAAATAATTTAAGCATTTTACTTATAAATGGAAAGTAAATGTAATCAACCTTTTAGGTTCTTTCCAAATCTTTAGCCCTATAATTAGGGGGGGATGGGTTAGCCGGTGATGGATATTAAGGAGGGCACATATTGCATGAGCACTAGGTGTCATACTCAAACAATGAATCATGGAACACTACATAAAAAAAAAAATCAATCAATTAATTAATTTTAAAAAAAAGAAACATTGCAATGCACTTGGTTTCTAAGTATCTTTCCAGTGTACTTTTAAATGCAGATCCCCAAGAAACCAACAGTATATATAGTTTTCCATATTTAATATATTTGATTTCACCTTTTTTTTTCTCCACACCCAGCATGGAACCCAACATGGGGCTCAAACTCACAATCCTAAGATCAAGACCTGAGCTGAAATCAAGAGTTGGACACTTAACTGACTGAGCAGGTGCCCCTGATTTTATCTTTAAAAATACTGTAAGATTGGGGCCCCTGGGTGGCTCAGTCAGTTGAGCATCTGCCTTAGGTTCAGGTCATGATTCCGGGTCCTAGGATCGAGTCCTGCACTGGGCTCCTTGCTTGGCTGGGAGTCGCTTCTCCCTCTCCAGCTCCCTCTGCTTGTGCTCTCTCTTTCTCTGTCAAATAAATAAATTTTAAAAAATACTATAAGATCAGAGAAAAAATTTAGTTCCATATATAATTAACATTAGACATTTGTGAAAGCTTTCAAAGGATGTTATTAACTCCTTTTCTTATGCTTAAGAATTAGATGCAGATTGTGAAAATGATTTAAAATAATCATGAACATTTCCTAAAAAGTTAGGTTTTCCCAAAGTACTCCATCAATGTGAGGAATAATACCTGAAGTTAACTAGCACAATGGGAATAAATTTTAGTGATTCCATAATTCCTTTCCTGATTTGCCTTTGAAACTTGGACGTAGAAATGCTTTTATTTTGAATATTTATCTTTCATTTTTCAGGTCTAAGCCAAAGGGTGCTTCATTTGTCCAATCTTGTAACAAATACACATAAGCACTCAAAATGGGCTATAGTTTGTACTAGGGGTTTTGAGGACTTCAGAGATAATTAAGACCCAAGAGCTGCCATAAAAGAAACTAGGCAGCACTAGGCAGTAAGATAAAGTGCACTGTAAAGCTTTTCTGTTTTAACCTGGTGAACAGTGGCTAGACAGCCATTATTACAAAAATTACTTTTTTCCCCCAAATAAAGACATCACCTATCTAGAGAGTATATGCTGCCATTTGCTTTTGTCATTTAAAAAGTGCTCAGCAGAGAGAGAATTTAATATAAAACTTTTATTAAAAGGCAACTATGATTTAATATCAAAGGCACTACAGAGACTTCATTGAAAGGGGAAGAAAGAATCTTAACCCTCCTTAGGGGCAGGCCAGATTTATACTCTCTTTTAGTTCATTCTTTCTTTTCAATGCCTTTCTTCATTTACACCCTTTCCCCACTGGTAGGGAAGAGGATGGGACATTAAATTTTTTTTTTTCTATCCACAGTCAAATAATATTGCTATTGTTACATTAACTTGTTTTTCCCTTGCCAAATATTAGTGCCATTTTTTTTAGTCCTCACGTAGATATTGTAATTTTCTACAACTCTCCCAAAGACTTTATTTAGAAACACTAAATAGTATAAATTCAAAGGACTACAAATTAGATGAATAAAATCAAAATCAGAATATTTAGATAATGGAATATTGTAAAAGCAGCCAAGGAGAGGAGGTAGATTACTTAAAGAATAACAAACTAACAGCTTACTTTAAAAGAGCAGCATGAGAATGAAAAGAAATTGAAATAATATTTTTAGCATGTTATTAGAAATGGATGTCAACAGAGAGTTTTATATCCACTGAAACTACTTCATCCTGACCAGAAACAGAATTATTTCACCATTCTTTCTTTAATATAAGAAATATGCCTTTTAGAAATTCCTTTGGTGGAAAACTTTTATTTCTGGTCAGAATGAAGTAAAAGGGGCCATATTTAACCTCTCATTTTAGTTAACAACCAAAAATGGAAAAATAAGTGCAACAGCAATTTCTGGGACACTGAATTTGAAACAATAAAGGAGAGTGAGTTTGAGGGGATACAAAACAATGTATTGAGCCCTATCAACTTAGTGCATTGGAAGAGTTTCCAGGATGACCCAGAGATGGTAAAGCCACACAAGCCTGGAAGACTCCTTAAGTTGAGGATAAAGAATTGAGTATCCAGGCAGATCAAGGCTGCTACTGATTGCAAGACAGAATAGTGAAGAATAAAGGGATGCACAGCAAGTAAATTCTGGAGATCTGCAGAGGGTACCCTCAAGAATTCAACTAAGTATGTATCAACACATATATATGAGAAAACTAGCTGGGGCCAAGTAGAGAGGCATCTAAATGGATCAGATGTAATACTGTTCAAATGTAGTAGTGTTCCAAATTTACATAAGGCTCAGAATAGTGACTATTCACGCTAACCAGACTGGAAAAACTCAAAATTTACAAGACATTGGGTAGAGTTCACAGAAGGTCTGGTCTCTGTATTATAGAGTAATGACTTCTAGATTGAGCATTATTTTAGTATGGCCCAATAAATTTTAAAAATAAGACCCACAGGATTAAACTATTTCTAAGTAGCTCAATTACATCTCAAGATAAAGATCAAGAATGTTTATAAGAAAATAAAAATATGGGCACCTGGGTGGCATCTGCCTTTGGCTCGGGTCACGATCTCAGGGTCCTGGGACGGAGTCCCCCATCAGTCTCCCTGCTCAGCAGGGACCTGCTTTCCCTCTCCCTCTGCCTGCCACTCCCCCTGCTTGTGCTCTCTCTTGCTCTCTCTGTCAAATAAATAAATAAAATCTTAAAAAAAAAGTAAAGAAAAATACCTAGATCCAAACAAAACAAAAACAAAAAAACCTACAATGTCTGGAATTGAATCAAATATTACAAGGCATGCAAAAAAGCAAGAATATACGATCCATAACATAAGAAAAACTCATCAGTTGAAGTATCCAGAATTAAAATTATCAGACCAGGATGTTAAAATTGTTTTTATATTCTATTTCAGGTGTTCCAAAAGAAAGAACATTAAAAGGATTTAAATTCTAATGATGATAACTCAACGTCTTTGATAAAAAAAATACACTGGGCAGGATTAATGACAAATTAGTCACTTCAGAAGAAAAGATTAGTGAAATTGAAGACATAATAATAAAAAAAATACACAAAATGAAACTGACAAAAAGATGAATTTTTAAAATAACGACAAACACGTAAGAAGAAAGCTATAGGACAATTTAAAAAGTCCAATATATGTGTACTTTTAAATCTCAAAGAAGAGGAGAGGGGAAAGCAGAAAGAAAAAGATTTCTAAATTTGATAAAAACCATGAAATCAGAGATTCAAAAGTTTACAAGGAACCAAAAGCACATACAAAAGGAGCAGAAGGAAGAGGAAATTATATCAAGGCATATCTAGTCAACTTGCTTAAATCCAGTGATAAAAACATTTGAAAGCACCTAGGGGAGAAAAAAAAAAAAAAAGACACCTTATACACAGGTAATAAGGCTGACAGTAGATTTCCTGTCAGGAAAAGGAAAATGTAAGCAGTATGACAGTGGAACAATATATATAAAGTACTGGGGGAAAAAAAAAGTCAATGTAGAATTCTGTTCCCAGCAAAAATTTATTTCAAAAGTGAAGGTGAAGTAAAGACTTTTTCTAACACACAAAGCTGAAGATATCATCACCATCAGACCATCCCTACAGA
Organism: Neomonachus schauinslandi; assembly: GCF_002201575.2. Classification (NCBI taxonomy): domain Eukaryota; kingdom Metazoa; phylum Chordata; class Mammalia; order Carnivora; family Phocidae; genus Neomonachus; species Neomonachus schauinslandi. The sequence goes on along the minus strand of NC_058406.1, from coordinate 87,374,235 downwards.
AAATGTTATGTTCTAAGAAAGAAGAAAATGAAATCAGATGGAAATAAGAATCTACACACAGAAGTAAGAGAAAAATCACTGAAATCAAAAGGTGATTTCTGATCAGGAACAAGACAAGGATGTCCACTCTCACCACTTTTATTCAACAAAGTAGTCAAAATTCTAGTCACGGCAATTACAGGAAAAAGAAAGAAAAAGCATCCAAATTGGAAAGAAAGAAGTAAAAATGTCACTATTTGCAGATGACAAGTTACTATATAGAGAAAACCCTAATGACTTCACCAAAAAACTATTAGAATAAATGAATTCATTAAAGTTGCAGGATACAGAGACACCTGGGTGGCTCAGTCGGTTAAGCATCTGCCTTCGGCTCGGGTCATGATTCTAGGGTCCTGGGATCGAGTCCCACATCAGGCTCTCAGCGGGGAGCCTGCTTCTCCCTCTGCCTGCAGCTCCCCTGCTTGTGCTCTTCCTTTCTCTGACAAATAAATAAAAATTTTTTTTTAAAGTTGCAGTATACAAAATTAACATACAGAAATTGGCTGTGTCTTTATACACTAATAATGAGCTATCAGAAAGAGAAATTAAGAAAACGATCCCACTTACAGCTGCACCAACAAAACAAAACAACAACAACAAAAAACAAACCTAACACATGTCAGATTGGCTGTTATCAAAAAGACAAGAAATAAGTGTGGGAGAAGATGTGAAGAAAAAGAAACCCTCATGCACTGTTGGTGGGAATGTAAACTAGTACAGCTGCTATGGAAAACAGTATGGAGGTTCCTCAAAAAATTAAAAATAGAACTGCCATATGATCCAGCTATTTCACTTCTGGGTATTTATCTCAAGAAAATGAAAACATCAATTCAAAGAGATATGTACACCCCTCTATTCATTACAGCATTATTTACAATAGCCAACATATGGAAGCAACTTAAGTGTTCATCAATAAATAAATGAATAAAGAAGAAGTGGTACACACACACACACACTGGAATATTACTTAGCCATAAAAAGAATGAGATACTGACATCTGCAACAACATGAATAGACCCAGAAGGTGTTCTGCTGAGTGAAATAAGACAGGCAGAGAAAGACAAATACCATATGACATCACTTATATGTGGAATCTGAAAAATAAAAACAATGAATAAACAAAATGAAACAAACTCATAGATACCAAAAACAAACTGTTTGTTACCAGAGTGGAGAGGGGTTGGAGGGGCAGACGAAATAGGTGAAGAGGATTAGGAGGTACAAACTTACAGGTATAAAATAAGTAAGTCATGGGGATATAATGTACAGCATAGGGAACACAGTCAATAATGTAATAACTTCAGGTGGTGATAGATGGTAATTAGACTTATGATCATTATTTCATAGTGTATAAAAATAACAAATCACTATTATGAACACCTGAAACTAATAGGATACTGTAATCAATTATACTTAATTTAAAATAAATATATAATTATTCATATGATCAGAATTCAAAAACCTCTATATAAACTAATGAGGAAAAAAAAAAGAGAGAGAGAAGGCACAAATTACCAACATGGGAAATGATGAAAGTGAAACCACTACTTATCCACAGATATAAAAAATGCCAAAAAGGGAATGCTACAAATATTTCATGCAAAAAAATTGACAACCAAAAACTGAAATGAATCAACTTCTTGAAAGACACAAGAAACAGACCATCTGAACAGATTACACCCATTAAAGAAGTTAAATTATTAGTTAAAACCCTTCCCACTATGAAAACTCTAGGCCCAGCTGGTTATGCTGAAGAATTCTGTCAAAAATTTTAAGAACAAATAATAATTCCATCTAAAGTTTCCAGAAGATTGAAAATGAAGGAATATTTTCACATTCTTTCTACAAGGCCAGTAATAATCTGATACTAAAGCCAGAAATGACAGCACAAGGAAAAAAAATATAGATCAGTATTTCAAATAAAGTTATATGTAAAATTCTAAACAACATGTTAGTAAATCCCATAGCAGACTATTTAAAAAGATGATACTACATCACGAGTAAGCTGGGCTTATTCCAATAGTGTAAGAGTGTTTTAACACTAGAAAATTACACTAATTCACCATATAGGAATCTAAAAGAGAAAAATTATTTATCTCCATATATATAAATAAGCCTTCCACAGTATCCAACATTCATTCTTTATAAAAGTCTCAGCAAAATAATATTTGAAGATCACTATCTCAACCTGATAAAAGTCACCTATGAAAGGCTTGCAGGTAAAAACATACTTAAGGATGAATAAAATAATATTTTCTCCCTAACATCAGAATCAAAACAGGGGTGTTCCTTTCCAGCACTTCTATTCCACATTTCATTAGAGGTTCTAGCCAGCACATAACCAAGAAAAGAAGTAACAGGCTTTAAGATCTGAAATGAAGAAATGAAAATCTTTATTTGCAGATTATGTAACATATGAGGAAAATAGGATAGAATATCAAAAAACCTACCAGAGCTAACAACTGAGTTTATGAAGTCTGCAATAGCCAAAACCAAAACTGAATAATCAGTTGCATACCAACTGAATGCTGATATACTGGCAACAAACCACTGAGACTTGAAATTTAAAATAACACTGTTTAAAACAGCATCAATGAATAAGAATATTTAGGGATAAATTTTTTAAATGTAAAAAACCTATACACTAATAACAAAATCAAAGAAAAACATCAACAATAATACAATAATAGTAGGGGACTTTAACACCCCCCTCACTGAAATGGACAGATCATCTAAGCAAAAGATGAACAAGGAAATAAAGGCTTTAAATGGCACACTGGACCAGATGGACTTCACAGATATATTCAGAACATTCCATCCCAAAGCAACAGAATACACATTCTTCTTTAGTGTTCATGGAACATTCTCCAGAATACATCACATCCTAGGTCACAAATCAGGTCTCAACCGGTACCAAAAGATTGGGATCATTCCCTACCTATTTTCAGACCACAACGCTTTGAAACTAGAATTCAATCACAAGAGGAAAGTCGGAAAGAACTCAAATACATGGAGGCTAAAGAGCATCCCATTAAAGAATGAATGGGTCAACCAGGAAATTAAAGAAGAATTAAAAAATTCATGGAAACCAATGAAAATGAAAACACAACTGTTCAAAATCTTTGGGATGCAGCAAAGGCAGTCCTAAGAGGAAAGTATATAGCAATACAAGCCTTTCTCAAGAAACAAGTAAGGTCTCAAATACACAACCTAACCTAACACCTAAAGGATCTGGAGAAAGAACAGCAAATAAAGCCTAAACCCAGCAGGAGAAGAGAAATAATAAAGATCAGAGCAGAAATCAATGAAAAAGAAACCAGAAAAACAGAACAGATCAATGAAACTAGGAACTGGTTCTTTGAAAGAATTAGTAAGATTGATAAACCCCTGGCCAGACTTATCAAAAAGAAAAATGACCCAAATAAATAAAATCATGAATGAAAGAGGAGAGATCACAACCAACACCAAAGAGATACAAACAAGTATAAGAACATATTATGAACAACTATATGACAGCAAATTAGATAATCTGGAAGAAATGGATGCATTCCTAGAGATGTATAAACTACCAAAACTGAACTAGGAAGAAACCGAAAACCTGAATAGACCTATAACCACTAAGGAAATTGAGGCAGTAATCAAAACAAACAAGAGCCCAGGGCCAGATGGCTTCCAAGGGGAATTCTGACAAACATTTAAAGAAGAATTAATACCTATTCTTCTGAAACGGTTCCAAAAAATAGAAGTGGAAGGAAAACTTCCAAATTCGTTTTATGAGTCCAGCATTACCTTGATTCCAGAATCAGACGAAGACACCATCAAAAAGGAGAATTACAGACCAATATCCCTGATGAACATGGATGCAAAAATTCTCACCAAAATACTAGCCAATATGATCCAACAGTACATTAAAAGGATAATTCACCACGACCAAGTGGGATTTATTCTTGAGCTGCAAGGTCAGTTCAACATCTGCAAATCAATCAATGTGATACAATACATTAACAAAAGAAAGAACAAGAAGCATCGAGATCCTCTCAATAGATGCAGAAAAAGCATTTGACAAAGTACAGCATCCTTTCTTGAGCAAAACTCTTCAGTGTAGGGATAGAGGGTACATACCTCAATATCATAAAAGCCATCTACGAAAAACCCACAGTGAATATCATATTCAATGGGGAAAACTGAGAGCTTTTTCCCTAAGATCAGGAACATGACAGGGATGTCCACTATCACCACTGTTATTCAACACAGTACCAGAAGTCCTAGCCTCAGCAGTCAGACAAAAAAATAAAAGGCATCCAAATAGGCAAAGAAGAAGTGAAACTCTTTTTGCAGATGATAACATACTTTATGTGGAAAACCCAAAGACTCCACCCCAAAACTGCTAGAACTCATACAGAAATTCAGTTAAGTGCCAGGATATAAAATCAATGCACAGAAATCAGTTGCATTTTTATACACCAACAACAAGACAGAAGAAAGAGAAACTAAGGAGTTGATCCCATTTACAGTGGCACCCAAAACCATAAGATCCCTAGGAATAAATATAACCAAAGAGGTAAAGAATCTGTGGGCAGAAAACTATAGAATTCTCATGAAAGAACGTGAGGAAGACACAAAGAAATGGAAAAATGTCCCATGCTCATGGATTGGAAGAACAAATATTGTGAAATTGTCTATGCTACCAAGAGTAATCTACACATTTAATGCAATCCCTATCAAAATATCATCCACTTTTTTCAAAGAAATGGAACAAATAATCCTAAATTTTGTATGGAACCAGAAAAGACCCCGAATAGCCAGAGGAATGTTGAAAAAGAAAAGCAAAGCTGGTGGCATCACAATTCTGGACTTCCAGCTCTATTACAAAGCTGTCATCATCAAGACAGTATGGGACTGGCACAAAAACAGACACATTGATCAATGGAACAGAATAGAGAGCCCAGAAATGGACCCTCAACTCTATGGTCAACTAATCTTCGACAAAGCAGGAAAGAATGTCCTATGGAAAAAAGACAGTCTCTTTAACAAATGGTATGGGAAAACTGGACAGCCACATGCAGAAGAATGAAACTGGACCATTTCCTGGGTGCCTGGGTGGCTCAGATGGTTAAGCGTCTGCCTTTGGCTCAGGTCACGTCCAGTGATCGAGCCCCATATCTGGCTTCCAGCTCAGCAGGGAGTTGGCTTTCTCCCTCTCCCTCTGCCTTTCCCCCTGCTTGTGCTCTCTCTGTCTCTCTCTCTCTCAAATGACTAAAGAAAATCTTAAAAAAAAAAAAAAAAAGAAACTGGACCATTTCCTTACACCACACACAAAAACAGACTCAAAATGGATGAAAGACTTAAATGTAAGACAGGAATCCATCAAAATCCTTGAGGAGAACACAGGCAGCAACCTCTTAGACCTCAGCCGCAGCAACTTCTTCCTAGAAATATCTCCAAAGGCAAGGGGAGCAACGGCAAAAATAAACTATTGGGACTTCATCAAGATAAAAAGCTTCTGTACAGCAAAGAACAGTCAGCAAAAGCAAAAGAGAGTTGACAGAATGGGAGAAGATATTTGCATATGACATATCACATAAAGTGCTAGTATCCAAAATCTATAAAGAACTTATCAAACTCAACACACAAAGAACAAATGATCCAATCAAGAAATGGGCAGAAGACATGGACAGACATTTCTGCAAAGAAGACATCCAAATGGCCAACAGACACATGAAAAAGTGATCAACATTGCTCGGCATCAGGGAAATCCAAATCAAAACCTCAGTGAGATACCACCTCACACCAGTCAGAATGGCTAAAATTAACAAGTCAGGAAATGACAGATGTTGGCGAGGAAGCGGAGAAAGGGGAACCCTCCTACACTGTTGGTGGGAATGCAAGCTGGTGCAGCCACTCTGGAAAACAGTATGGAGATTCCTCAAAAAGTTGAATACCCAGCAATTGCACTACTGGGTATTTACCCCAAAGATGCAAATGTAGTGATCCAAAGGGGCACATGCACCCCAATGTTTATAACAGCAATGTCCACAATAGCCAAACTATGGAAAGAGCCTAGATGTCCATCAACAGATGGATGGATAAAGAAGATGTCGTATATATATACAATGAAATGTTATGCAACCATCAAAAAATATGAAATCTTGCCATTTGCAATGACTTGGATGGAACTAGAGGGTATTATGCTAAGTGAAATAAGTCAGTCAGAGAAAGACAAGTATCGTATGATCTCACTGATATGAGGAATTTGAGAAACAAGACAGAGGATCATAGGGGAAGGGAGGGAAAAATGAAACAAGATGAAACCAGAGAGGGAGATAAACCATAAGAGACTCTTAATCTCAGGAAACAAACTGAGGTTTGCTGGAGTGAAGGGGTGTGGGAGGGATGGGGTGGCTGGGGGATGGACATTGGGGAGTGTATGTGCTATGGTGAGTGCTGTGAATTGTGTAAGACCAATGAATCACGGACCTGTACCCCTGAAACAAATAATACATTATATGTTAATAAATTTAAAAAACTATACACTAGACACAAATATGTGTGTTTATGTATATATATCTATACACACATTCCCACTTTCTAGTAAGATTATTTTTTACTCGAGTTTTCAGTGTCCTTTATGTGTTCTAGACACTAGTTCTTTACTAGATATCTGATTTGAAAATATTTCCTCCCTCTCTGTAGACTGTCTTTTCATCCCTTTCAGTGTCTTTTGTAGAACAAATTTTGTAATACTATAATGTCCAATTTATCTTTTTCTTTTTTCGTTTAAAATTGGTCCTTTGGTGTTTGGTCTCTGAATTTACTTAATCATAGATGCCAAAGATTTTATGTATTCTTTCTGAAAGTTTTATAGTTTTATGTTTTAAATTTAATTCCATGAACTATTTTATTTTTTTACAAGTTGAGAGATTTGGGTTATATTAGTTATACTCCATGATCACCACTACAATTACTTACATTGGGGTGTATAACTTCCAAAGCAGTTGAGAGAAGTAATGGATTGAAGTAAAAAATCAATACATTAAAAAATAAAGCAGGGGCACCTGAGTGGCTCAGTCGGTTAAGCATCTGCCTTTGGCTCAGGTCATGATCCCAGATTGCCAGGATCGAGCCCCACACTGGGCTCCCCGCTCAGCAGGGTGTCTGCTTCTCTCTCTGCCCCTCACCCTGCTTGTGCTCCCTCTCTCTCACTCTCTCTGTCTCTCTCCCAAAGAAATAAAATTATTTTTAAAAAATTAAATAAATAAAAGATAAAGCAAAAGAAGAGAGAAATTGTGAGATAGAATGCACAGGAGAAAAAAAGTATAAATAAAGTCAATCAAAATAATTACTAATAAGCACAATAACATAGGGTTACAAACAAATAAAATAATCAAAACAATATGCCAGACACATGTTCTCAATTAGAATGCTGGTAGGGCCATAATAATAGCACACAAAAAATTTAAGGCAAAAATATTATTAGAGATTGGGGGCCTGGGTGGCTCAGTCAGTTAAGCATCTGTCTTCAGCTCAGGTTATGATCTCAGTGTCCTGGGATCCAGCCTCTGTAGGGTTTCCTGCTTAACAGGGAGTCTGCTTTTCTCTCTCCCTCTGCCCCTCCCCCCTGCTCCTGCATCCATGCTCACTCGCTCTCTCTCTCTCTCTAAAATACATAAAATTTCTTTAAAAAAATATAAAAGTGGTCACAACCTATTCATAAAGCTCAATTCAAAAGAAAGATAGGAAATACTTAAATATGCATACTCAATATTAAATCATTAAATATATGTACCAAAATGTGGTAATGCTTCAAGAACAAACTGGCAATTCTAACAACTTTAAATTTTTAACATCTTTCCTTAGATTGATCAAGTACATCAAAAATATCAGTAAGCATATAATTTATGTAACATAAATTAATGAAACAAAGACATTAAATGTTAAATGAAATGTTAAATGAAACAAAGAAGTTAAAGTAATAAGAATAAAACACACATTCTCACAAAATATTGTTAGAAATAACAAATACATATTTATGGTAATGTTATAAAATTGATTTGTAAATGTTTGCAAAATGAGCAATCTAACTACGCGAAATATTTAAAAAGCTAAATATTCTCAAACATGATGCCAAACAGGTTGTTTGTCTAAGATCTTGTGCAAAAAACCTCAGAAACCAGATTACTTCCAAATTACCTGTCTTTTTTTTCAGATTGAAAAAAGAGGATCAGTTTCCTATAAATTATGAGCTAATGGAGTCTTGATAACAAAACCAAAAAAAGAAGATCAAGAGAAATTAAGATCATTTTCTAATATTACTCAATAATATATATGGAAAATTCTAAACCAAATAAGAGCAAGTGGACTTCAGAGAGATAATACGGAATAACCTCGTTGGGTTTAATTTTAGGAATGTTTACTGTTCACTGTTGCAAAACTAAATTATCTGTATTCTCAGATTAAAGAGTAAATATAAATTTTTCAATCCACATAGAAAACAAAATAGGTATTTGACAAGTATTCATAGAAATACTCTTTGGAAATTGGTCAGAAATAGTAAACTTTTTAAAATTCATTAGCAGTATTCAGTAACAAATGACAAACTAAAAAACAAAATGGTAGTACACATACACCACACACACATAAACTAACTACAATGAAATTGAGAACAAAAAAGAAAAGGCAAGATATGAACCAGAGGAAAGTATGTGGAATACAGTGTATGTAAAAGGTGTTTATAAACAATATTAAGACTTCCAACAAATAGAGTAAGTTAGAATTCGAGTATAAAAAGGCTTCTAAGAAGCAAATATTAAAGGGCATGAAACAAAAAATACTCAACATTACAGTAAAAGTATTATAAAGACTATAAATAATTACATATGATCAGGTAGGGGTTTGATAACAAATGTAATTAATAAGATGCTCTTGTAAAAGCAATGAGATCTTCAGAAAACAAAAAAAGTAAGAATCATACATGAATGGATGCTGGATTATTCAAATAATTTTTCTGCATCTGTTCAGGTGATCCTATACTTGGTCTCTTTTACTCTGTTAATGTGATGAATAACATTGCTTGCTGCTCAATTTTATAACAGCCTTGCATTACTGGGATAAAGTCCACTTGGTCCTAAACTATGATGATTTTTCTATGTTCCTGGATTCATTCTCACTAATCCTCTGTTAAAGATTTTTTGTCAGTGCTCCTGAGGCTTATCGATCTGTAGCTTTCTTGTATTTTGTCTGTTTAATTATTATATAAGCATAGTTCTCATAACAGAAGTTGAGAAACGCTCATTTCTCATCTATTATCTGATAGAGTTTTAATAGGATTGGTCTGATGTTTTCCTTAAATGTCTGGTAGAATTAATGTTAATACATGTAGACCTACAGAGACAGCGTGTGTGCATGTATGTGTTGTGTAAAGGTTCTTAAGATTTTTTTTCAACCACTGTATTACAACTTACAGCATATAGCTAGCTAATAGTATATAGCTCCCCAGTGATTCCTTGCCCAGCCTCATGTGCACACACCGTTCACTATCCCTTGACAGAGTGAAGGGAACCTTGTACAGATTTCTGAAACTGTTTGTCTTCCTAGATCCCTTCTATTTCCTGCTCTGCTCAACAAATCCCAGTTGCCTTGACTTTACTAAACTGTAATCCCTATCTCCTCAATTCACAGAGACCATTCCGTGGGGCTTGTTTTCTCCTGTTCAAGTTCTACTGGGGATGTTCCTCTTAGCAAACACCAATGATGATCGTAAGGCTCATAGTATCTGTTTCCTTTTCTCAGGGATCCCAGTTTTTTTGGATCCATGTTAGCCAATATCTAAATTTGCATATGTGTTGACTTGTTTTCTTATTATTTATTACAAGAGGGAAATAGTATATAATTCGTTTTTACCCATAGCTTTCTGTATCGTTGGCCAATTTCTTCATCTCGCCACTTCACGGACACCTCTTCAGGAATGTTAACTTTAAACATCTTCTCACCAAGGGTTCTCTTTTCCCATTTCTTATTTGAATTCCATCATGAGGCTTACTTAAGCCAACAACATGAGCTGTAAGTGACAGTGTGACACTTTACAGGCCTTCTGTGTTTCTACTTGATCCCCTGCACTTCAGCTATTTCTATGGGAAGAACATGCCAGGGTAGCTTGCTGGTCCTAGGATGTAAATCATATAGAACTAAGCCTCCAAAGTTAAAACACACCAGCGGGGTCCATCCTATTTTAGGCAACACTCAGCTATGAATGCATGGGCTTATTGTTTTATGTCACTATGAAAAATCCACATTTGAAAAGTGAGGAGTTATGCTTCACTTTCTTAAGGGTGGAGTATCTTCGTAAATTATTGGGAAGTCATGCACAGGTGAATTGTCTGAGATAGTTTTCTTTGTGTATTTGCTTTTGAGCACTTCTTTGCTTTCTGGCACTGTGCACCGCTTGAAGATCATCAAGTATATTTCATACCCTGGTCCTACAATTAATCATTTCATTAATCAAGGCTAGCAGGAGTGGTCCTTTTTATTGAAAAATGGTATTAGAAACTAAGATTTGGAAACTATGTGTGCTTGTTGCTACTGAAATCTTTGATTCTAGGTTTTATCAACTGATAAAGCAAGAAAATAAGTGTGGTATACTAACGTATGTATAGACACATATCTATAAATATTTCTATATGTAAATATTTGTATCTATATTAATATACATGAACTCATACAGATGTCTCCAATTCTAATATATTGCTGTATGGATCGTCTAGGTGCCTCTCCTTCTGTATCTGTAAACAACCTTGCCAAAGAGAGAAGCCTGCTTATGCATGATGTTTCAAACAGTTGTTTAATACTTAGGGATCAAAATGTAGGATCATATGGTTAGACTATTTTAGCTTTGAAAAAAATTACACATTATCTTCTAAAGTGTCCAGTGTCTCACCAGTAAGTATGATCTTAGGCTGTAGATTTTGTAGACATTTTTCATGAATTTAAAAATTTCCTTTCTATTCCCAGTTGATAAGAAGATTTTTTACTTTAATAATGAATAGGTGTTTTTGTTTGTTTGTTGTCAAATACTTTTTCTGCATCACTTGATATGATCACAGAACCTTTTTTTTTAGTTATTTGATATGATGGATTGCACTGATTGATTTTCAAATTTTGAATAAACCTTCAAAATATGGATACATTTGATTGTGATGTATAATTTATTTTATGCATTGTTGGATTTGATTTGCTAACATTCTGCTGAAGATTTCTGTGTCTACATTCATGATAGATATTGGTCTACAGTTTTCCTTTCCGGTAATCTTTTTATCTGCTTTTATATTAGAATGCTAACCTCAAAGAATAAGATGCTAAGTCCCTTTCCTTCTTCTATTTAATGGAAGAGATAATGGAAAATTGAAATTATTTTTCCTTTAAATATTTGGTAGAATTCACCAGTGAAATCATCTGGGCCTGCTATACCTAGTATTTTCTTTTTTGGAAGCTTATCAATTACTGATTCAAAAACTGTATATGTGTATATATATTATACATATATGATATATATATTATATCTATAATTTCATCTAAGTTTTATCAATTTGTAAGTACAAAATTTTTCATAGTATTCCTTTTTTATCCATTGCCGGCAATGGGACTAGTAGTAAAGCTCCCCTTTCATTTCATTTCTTTCCCTGACTGTGTTAAGTCTACAAATGAGTCCACTGAAGGTATTCCTCATTTCTGTTACATTATTTTTTATTTCTAGCATTTCCTCTTGAATCTTCCTTAGAGTTTTCATTTCCCTTCTTACACTACAGTTCTGCCCTTGCATGTTATTGTCTACTTTTTCCATTAGAGATCTTAAATATTAATCATAGTTTGTTTCCTAAATCTGTATTATATATGAGTCAATGTTCCAATGAATGCTTTGTTTTTTCACACTGTGTTTTATCCTTGTTTTCTGCAATACCATGTAATTAAAAGACAAACAGACAACAGTACGATAAAATATACTAAGGTAAATAGGCCTTCAGTGTAAGGATTATGTAATCCTGACTAGGAGACAGGCTTTAATATTTGGTATAGCTGTAAGGGCCTGAGGTTTCAAATTTCTCTAGTGTCCTCATTTTTGTCTCCTTCCTTGACTTTGTACTTCCCTAAGTACTTTCCTCTGACAAGCCTTTTCCTTGAAGCTCTTTCCCAGCTATTTTACTGTAGTTATATTAGTACTATAGTAATATGTGGGAGAGAGTAAACATTCTAAAAATTTCTGATTAAATGTTAGTACCTGTGTCTTGAGACACTGATCTTCACAAGTGTTTTTCTTTTTTTTTATGATATTTTACCCACCTGCTCCTTTCTCCCTTTCCTGTATTCTCAACCTATTTCTTTGTAGCCCTAGACTAGCTGATTATGCCCTACACCCCGTCCCACTTAGGTGAAAGTTCAAGGCTAACAGGAGTGGAGACAAAGTCTTGGTGATGACAAAGGCTGTGGGTATATCACATGATGATTACTCTGCTCCCCCCGCCAGTGTTGTAAGGGATTACTTCTTGGATCCTCAGGAGAACCTGATGGGGCTCCTGAAGGTAAGCCAATGAAAGTGTAGATACCCCTCTAAGACTGTGATCACCAGGTGATTCCCCAGCCACCAGTAACTCATCAAAATACCATTTAAATATTCGTCTCACTTGATGGTTTCAGGGGCTTCTGCTCTAGGTAAGTACAGTTCATTTGGGATTCTCTGGATGCTACTATGTCTACAGATTCATGGGTTGCAGTTTTCCCTGAAACATCAGTTCTCTGATAGATCCAAGGTAAATCAAGGATTTTCAATCTGCCCAAATTTGTCTTCTTGTAAAATCTTGAGTGGTTATTTCCAAGCTCTTTACATGCCAGAGCTGAACTAAAACCCAGGATTAACTTTCCCACTGCTCAAAAAAGATACCACTTCAGATCTGATTCTCTAGATCTAACCCATTTCCTAGGAAAAAGTTTTAAAATGAAAATAAAAACCCAGAGAGCTCTCAAATACTCAATAACATAATTATAGATGAAAGATAAGCTTTGTCTTCACTGGCTAATTTTTTTTTTTTTAAAGATTTTATTTATTTATTTGACAGAGAGAGACACAGCGAGAGAGGGAACACAAGCAGGGGGAGTGGGAGAGAGAGAGAAGCAGGCTTCCCGTGGAGCAGGGAGCCCGATGCGGGGCTCGATCCCAGGACCCTGGGATCATAACCTGAGCCGAAGGCAGACGCTTAACGACTGAGCCACCCAGGCGCCCCTCACTGGCTAATTTTATACAAGGAATTTCAGAGCTATTCTTTGATTACTTAGAGACTGTGAGTATTCTTAGATGAGGATACATAACACTGTAATTTCATTAAAAGTCTGTCTTAGAATACAATTAATTTAACATTTGTGAGTATTACACAAGATCATGGAAGACAATGAAATGCTTTGAGAAATTTACATGCATATCATTAACTTTAAGATATTTTCTGGCATTTATGATTTATATATTTGTACAAGAGTGTTGCCCTGCCAATAAAATCTATCCATTTTATTATAGTAATTCTAGTTGTCAAATTTATTATTATATCCACCTGGCATGTGATTCCACATTCTTAACATTCTCCTTTTACTGAACAGAATTTATGATCTTTTTCTAAGTTCAATGAGATAAACAATTTCCAAAATGATTCACCATCAGGGTAGAGTTATTATTTTGTCAACCTGTGCATAGGAGTTTGAGCTTAAAATAACTTTTAAAGACTGTTATGAGAACAGGTAGTCTAGGGGCATGCTGTACCTAATTCAGGTACAAGATAGCATATGGCAGCACTCTATGAATTAACTGTTATGGTTGGTAAGCAGTAACATGGGACAATATTCTATACTAAAATTACCCAGAATGATTGGAAAAGTTTTGGTCAATGCTTGGCATTAAGTGGCATTATTCAGCTTTGTTAGGATTATTGTTTGGAATTTTATGTATTTCCTAGTTTGCTGCTGCAACTAGAACCTAATGAACTTGAAATTTACATGGAGTGCCAGTCCACTGAAATATCTGCAATAATTGTGACTAAACTCTCTATGTTCAATCCTTCCTCCTCCTGTCTCTAATAAAAACCTTGCAATTATCGACTGCAGTCATCTCTTTAGACAAATGTCTGAATTTGAAAACAGACTCATACTTTTATACAGTACAAGTACTACTTAAAAATTGGTGAGTGAGTCTTTTGCATAGGTAAATTCGATAGTAAAGCAAACCAGGGCAAATTCATATTGTTAAGTGGAGAATCTCCATGTAAAGTAGAGAAATTTAATTTACTTAACTTGTTTTGTACTTTAAAAAAATCACTGATATATCCAGTGGCAGAGACAATATTTTCTCTTCTGGCTTTATGCAGTGCCACTCACCTACTGCTAGGTTAAGTAAGCATCAAATGAATTAACATGATTCAACAAATATGCCCAGCACTTTATGTGGAATATAAAATCTATGATATTATACTGGTTTACAATCAGATGAAAGGAAAAGATATATGCTTATGGAACACTTATTAAACAAGGTAATTCTGTAGGTATAAAATAAACATGTATTTAGTATTAGGAATAAAATAATACAGTGACTAAGGACACTATCCATATTAAAAAGGTATAAAATTAAATTATTTACTAGTGTACTTACTCAACAAGTTATTTTAAAGCAACAGCAACTGTAGAAATATCTACAGAGAGTGAGAGGGAGAAGCTGACTCCCCTCTGAGCAGAGAGCCAGATGCAGGGCTCGATCCCAGGACCCAGAGATCATGACCTGAGCTAAAGGCAGACACTTAACCAGCTTAACCAACTGAGCCACCCAGGCGCCCTTCAAATAAATAAATCTTTTAAAAAAAGACCTTGATACAGACTAAAACAAACCACAATTGTACCAAAACTTATGGGATGTAGCAAAAGCAGTACTAAAAGGAAAGTTTATTGGCCATTATGGCCAACAGACACATGAAAAAGTGATCAACATCGCTCAGCATCAGGGAAATCCAAATCAAAACCTCAGTGAGATACCACCTCATACCAGTCAGAATGACTAAAGTTAACAACTCAGGAAATGACAGATATTGGCAAGGATGCGGAGAAAGGGGAACTGTCCTACACTGTTGGTGGGAATGCAAGCTGGTGCAGCCACTCTGGAAAATAGTATGGAGGTTCCTCAAAAAGTTGAAAATAGAGCTACCCTAGACCCAATAATTGTGCTACTGGGTATTTACCCCAAAGATATAAATGTAGTGATCTGAAGGGGTATGTGCACCCCGATGTTTATAGCAGCGATGTCCACAACAGCCAAACTGTGGAAAGAGCCAAGATGTCCATCAACAGATGAATGGATAAAGAAGATGTGGTATATATATACAATAGAATATTATGCAGCCATCAAAAAAAAAAAAACCCCAAAAACAAAATCTTGCCATTTGCAATGATGTGGATGGAACTAGAGGGTATTATGCTAAGCGAAATAAGTCAATCAGAGAAAGACATGTATCATATGATCTCACTGATATGAGATCTTATCTTAATCTAATTCTTAATCTTAGGAAACAAACTGAGGGTTGCTGGAGTGGTGGGGGTGGAAGGGATGGGGTGGCTGGGTGATAGATATTGGGGAGGGTATGTGATACAGTGAGCACTGTGAATTGTGTAAGACTGTTGAATCACAGACCTGTACCTCTGAAACAAATAATACATCGTATGTTAAAAAAAAAAAAAAGAAGACAGTAGGAAGTGAAAAATGAAGGGGGGGAATCAGAGGGGGAGACGAACCATGAGAGACTATGCACTCTGAGAAACAAACTGAAGGTTCTAGAGGGGAGGGGGCTGGGGGGATGGGTTATTCTGGTGATGGGTATTAAAGAGGGCACGTATTGAATGGAACACTGGGTGTTATACACAAACAATGAATCCTGGAACACTACATCTAAAACTAATGATGTAATGTATGGTGATTAACATAACAATAAAAATTAGAAAAAAACACTAATGATGTAATGTATGGTGTTTAACATAATAAAAAATTATAAAAAAGGAAAGTTTATTGCAGTAAATGCCTACATTTAATAAGAAGAAAGATATCAAATAACCAACCTAACCTCATACCTTAAGGAACTAGAAAAAGAACAAACTAAACCTATATTGGTTATGTGAAAGATTCACATAAAGAGGTCAGTGGTCCATACACCCCAAATGGTATTTAAAATATGTGATTTCTTTTGTTCATTGTATGCCAGATCCATAATGCCAAATTAAGTGTGCTCTAAACATATATATTGTTAGGCTATTAATTTTTCTAAAAGTTAAAATAGTGATTTGCAGTCAAGGAAGAGTTGAAATCAGTAAGACAGTATGTGTTGTTAATTATACTCACCTCATGCAAACTGTTGATATACTGGCCAGTGCGTTTTTGTAAAACCAATAAAGATAAAGAATCATCTACCTTTATTTTAATTACATGCTATATATACATATGTATTAGTGCATGCTTATGGGACAAATTTGACTAAAACTTCCTCTTGGGCAAGTGATTCCTACAAACAGAGATGGACTATTCTAGCTTTTGTTTTAAATCCACCTACTTGTGAGGAGCAGGTGTTTGGTTACTTAATACTTTATATATAAAAAAGTAATTTCATATGTATCACCTTATTTAGATACTCATGAGTTTTTGTTGTTTATTTAATTTGTGGGAGATTTTTTTTTTAAGATTTTATTTATTTATTTGACAGAGACACAGTGAGAGAGGGAACACAAGCAAGGGGAGTGGCAGAGGGAGGGGGAGAAGCAGGCTTCCCGTGGAGCAGGGAGCCTGATGAGGGTTCAATCCCAGGACCCTGGGATCATGACCTGAGCTGAAGGCAGGGCTCGATCCCAGAACCCTGGGATCATGACCTGAGCCAAAGGCAGATGTTTAACCATCTGAGCCACCCAGGTGCCCCTAATTTGTGGGAGATTTTAAACCTTTACTACATCAATGCCATACTTATTTATAATACACATGTCGCTTATGTTGTAGCATGACAAAGCATCCCCATGGAAAATGAAAAGTAATCTACAGCCAAGGTTTCTATTAATTTCCAGAAGCAGATTTAATGAAAAGAGCAAAGGTTATACATATTGAGCTGGGGGTGCTTGAATTATTCTACTCATTCATGCTCTCAAGGACAAATTTTCTTATAAAGTCTCCAAGATAATACGAATATACAGCTGTTAGAATTCTTGGTAAGGTAGGGTAAAAGCATTTTTAAGTTCAGAGGTGCTGATTGTCTGAATAGGCAGTTGGATATATTTTGTAAGGACAATATCCACTATTGTACTTAGTATTTTTCAAGTTTGACATAAAATGATGGGGATTCTATCCTGAAGGCAATCATCTTCCAAACAATGTAACAGTGTGAACCAAAAAACTGAAAATGTCAACATTTCACACATCATTGATTCTTAATGTTTCTGAAGCTGTTTTTTGGTGTCCTGTGGCTACAGGTAAAAAAAAAAAAAAATCACATACTGTTTGTAGTACTTTTTAACATCTTAACATCTCATGACTCAGAGCAAGCAACAATGTGCTATTTTTGTTTGCTGTTGTGTTTTGTTTTAAAGTTCATTCCATATCTGTTAGAATTTGTCATTTCTGATTTGACAAGCTCAATACAGAAAAGATGTTCAGCACTGACACAAATTATTGAGTCAAATGATAAATACAAAAATGATTAGCTAAAAGATGGTCTCTTTGGTATTGTTTATTTTAGGAAAACATGAAACAATAAAAAATAAACTTTGTGTGAATTTATTTCATCAATGTGTGCAATATTTCATTCTCTTTGGGAGGGTCTTCTCTCCCCCTCCCACAATGCTTCAGATACTAAGTCTGTGCTTTTCTATCTGACTTGCTTTTGCTAATGTGACAGCAGCAAACTTCATGAAAGTAGAGGTCCAAGAGAGCAGCTGCATGTTTCTGTCATCACTCTTGATCCTCTACCTTCTCTTTGAAAACTTGCTTGACATTGATCACTCACTCTCTTGGGTCTCTGTCACAACCACGAGAACAAGCCCTACGTAGTATGTTGAAGGATTAAAGACCACATGGAACAAAGCTGCATTTTTCACCTGAGGTTGTTCCAGATCAGCTAGTACAGAGACAACCCATCAGGTCACCACAGACACATGAGCAAGCCTACCTGATGTGAGTCAATCCTGGTCCGAATCAGCAGAACCGTATGACTAACTTATCTATGCAAAATAATAAATGGCTATTATTTTAAGTCATTAATTTGTGGTGTATTTGTTATTCACCAAAAACTAACTGATTTAAGTCTAAATCTAAATAATTGAATATACTAGAGCATATTTCTACCATTGAATTACATGCAGCTATTAAATATAATGTAAATATTTATATGTACATGTGTTATGTATGCATAAGGATATATGTTAAAACAGAGTGAAAAGATACAGAGGAAGTTAACGCCAGTATTATCTCTGAATGGAGGGATTAAGGAAGAGAATCACTATCTTAATTTTGCTTCTCTAATGACACATACCAAATGAATGAAACCTGGAATACATATAAGTTCTATATCTCTATGGAAATATCTTTGGTTTCAAGTTCCTGCTTTGTTTGATTTGTCTATGTAATATGTTGACAGAGTAAGAAGTCATTCATATGACATAAATATTGGAACACACTTAGAAACATCCCATGTCAAAATTGCATTGTATTGGAAATACTTCTATTTTAAGGTATTTCTTTGACTTAATGCACTGTCTCTAAAACATTTCTAATTAAATGTAGGTTAAAAGGGATTGAGAATTTTGTCAGGTTACACATATGTAACATATATGCTCAAATGTCCCTTTCTAAAGAGGTGAAAATAGTACCTACCTCATCTATTTCTTTTGAGGACTAAATGAGTAAAAATATAAAAAGTTGTTAGGACAGTGCCTAGTATACAGTGGTTACTTAACAGAAGTTAGCTTTTATCATGTAGCATTCAACAGTGCAGTTTGGAGGGACTGATTTGTGAGCCACTACCACAAATGACATTTTCATATGTGGACCTGGTGGCATAAGATCACCAAGGAAGCATATATAGATTGATAACACTTTAAGGCCAAAAGTTAGAACTCTGAAAGACATCAAAATGTAAGGACATTCAAAAGACAGATTATTACTCTAGTTACTTCATTAGGTTCTGAGATAAACCTCATCCTTAATGATGGTACAAGAGCCAGGAAGTCACTGTGAATAGATTTTAAAATCTTCCCTTGCAATGCTTACACACACACACCATACCCAAGAGCATGAATCCCAAGATATTATGAACCTGGCTCTGGGTTAGAGAACCAGGCTGTCCTTGCCTGTGGTTGCAATATCTGGAGTTCAATGAGTCATTTGTGAGACCCTCAGCTTCGGAAAAAGCCAAGCTGTGTGACATATGTCCAAAGTTGTTGGGTAGATACAGCAATTCTTTGGAACAGATAAGGAAGAACAAATTAAAGAGGTTTTATGCAAGGGCACCTGGGTGGCTCAGTGGGTTAAGCATCTGCCTTCAGCTCAGGTCATGATCCTAGGATCCTGGGATTGAGCCCTGAGGATCCTAGAATCTAGCCCCTTGTCGCTTTGGGCTCCCTGCTTCTCCTCCCTCTCCTCCCCACTTCTGCTCTATCTCTTTCTCTCTCAAATACATAAAAATTAAAAAAAAAAGAGGTTTTATGCATAAATAGAAGTTCCAGCCTTGAAATAAATTTTTGTGCCAAAAAAAGGTATTTTTTAACATAGTACCTGATACCCCAGGCTTGGGTAACATACGAGCAGTTAAAGAATAAACCCAATTTGAATAAATGTTCATAGTAATTTCATATACCCAAAGAAACAAAGCAAAATTTTAAAAAGTCATATTCTAAAGAAAAACCTCTCTACCACTACAGCCAAATTTGTTTGCTTTTTTATGCTGCTTAAACAAATATGATAAAATCAGTCTGAAGTATATCCATGAAATATTAATATATCTAATACTGTAAAGGCTATTTCTCAAGGACAGAATATAATTACCTATTCTTGTTCTTAGTGCATGTTTCTAAAACTTCATGGTGTAAGTGACGAATTCAGACAAAACAACACAAGAGGAGAACTTTCTGAGTGTAAAAGAACAAAGGAAAAGATGGATGAACCTATGGCTGTGATGTGAACTATATGGATTCTGTATTAAATGTGCAACACAGGAACAAATGTGAGGTAGTGCCAAAGAAAAGGTAAGATTAAGAGCAGTGAAATAAATTCCCCAAGGGAAAAAAATGACTGATAAAGGGAAGCAGAAACACTGAAAGCATAAGTCTTAGGCAGCCAGTGTTTTTCATGAAAAGTTGCATATACACACATATACTCATGCATGCATATATTCTGATAACTTTGATATATATTTTCTCCTTAGTTTTCTCCTACAGGACTGTGACAAACAAGGCTGGCAACAAATCCAGAATGAAGGCAGGAGTATGATGTTGGCATTTCTATAACATTTACATAAATGAAGAAGGAGTTTGGTGCTGGTGAAGAAAAAGGGATGAAGACAGTGGTCTCTCATCAGAAACACTTTATTCTGAAAGCCAAGACTAATATGATAACTGGTTTTATTGTAATCTTTGACTAATCAGAGTTGAATTAAAACTTCCTCAGATTATCTAACCAAGGATTACATAAATGTACTGGCATAAAAAAGAAATGTGACATAATTTTTTTTCTTAGTTATAACAGTGGTTAATAAGCAATGTGATGCCCATGGGCAGTTTTTATAGACAGAAAATATGTGAAAGCATTTTCTGACACTATTTTATCAGACATGGTTACTAGAGATTTTTCTTTGTTTGTATATTCTTTTCACATCAGGATGTCAAGAAATGCGGAAAATGACTGATTGGAATAAAGGTCTGTGTGCAGGAAATACTGAGTTATGTTAGCAAATTGTGGGAGAATGTTTAAATGGGGCAGCCATATATCAATGCATTATTAACCTTTTCCCATTCCGTATATAAAACCACACACAGACACACATGCACACATATACACAACATTCTTTAAAAAGATGCTTTTTTCAGCTTGAATTTTTTTCCTGATATTGTAGAGAATACAACTGTGTAAGTGGTAACATGCATCTTAAGCTTCCATTTTTTTTTAATTTGAATAAATTCTAAGTATATGTAGGCTTTATATAGTTGTAACATCTATAGCAGTCTAAGTGAAAAGAGAATAAATATCATAAGCTTTGGTTTAGCTCCTGGTATATTTATAATCTAATTTTTTCAGAGGGATAGCAGTATGATATATGGATATCTACTGAATATTAGTTTATATGAGAAAGCAAAGTTGATTTTTCACAGAATACAGTAACAGCTGGATTCCAAAGTGCTAACAACAAAACATTTAAAAGGTATATGCAAACATTTACTGTCAATTTCTATGGCTTTTCTTCCTTATTTCATCTTATATACTAATCTCTCTTAGGGCATAAAAACAATGCTAACTACATCTATTTAGCTTATGATTATACTATATTTATTTGTACTGAAATAGCTGTCATAGTATTAAGAATAAGAAAATACATTTTTGTTAGGCTCCATTTTATTTGGTGTACTTCAAAAAAATACTTGTGTATATTTAAAAAGCCCAAAACTGAGTTCTTCTATTTTCTTAGAAACATGTAATACAATCCATGTGATTTACTATTTTCTAATCATTTATAATTTTGTGTTTTGAGGTGCAGTGTACTGTGAGTGATAGAGGGCAATAAAATAAAATCCTTGCAGTTTATAGTCTACTTTCTAATGTGCACTCTACCTTGATTTCATTACAATAACCATCTAAAGCTTTCAAAATAATATTTTACATGTACTGTGTGCTTACCAGGCACTGTGCTAAACATGCTTTATATACATTATAACAGTCAACTCTGACAACAGACTATGAAATGAGGGGAACTGAGCCTGAGGAACTCAACATTCTCCTCCAAGATTACATGGTTTATGACCAAACCAGAATTAGATCTCTGGGCTGACTCATTCCCAAGGGCCAGATTCCTACCAACATGTATTATCGTTTCAGATTAGGAGGGGTTGTTAGTAAAGATAAACATATAGACTGTAATTCTGTGAGCATCGCCTATAAAGAGAGCTTATATATAGCAACTTTTTCTTAACTCAGTACCTTTTTAAACGTATTGTCTATTTAGATGACTTGTCAAAATACTATTATGAGTACATATCAATACACCAATTTTGAAGACAGACATAGCTGTTCTGAGTTCTGGATTTGGTCTTACCAGGTAGTAAATTAATGTGTTATTGTATTAGTTCCAAAAGATGCACAAGTGTTCAGATACACAGTTGGTAATGTCAGCAAACAGTCCCCTCTTCCATTCCCCTTTTCTAAAAGGCTACCAGCTAGCACAGCTCTACTCTATTCAACTAGCACTGTCTTCTAATCACTATTGCCATACATCCCATTAACTGAACTCTTGTATTATATAATAAAGTTCTCAGCATGCACCAACACTACAGTTATTTCTGTGAGAAGCTTTACTCATTTTTTCTGAATTGTAGTTTCACAATACATTCTTACTAGCCCATCCCCCAATTTCAACTTCTCTCAAAGTTGCCCCAAAATTCAGCTTGGAGGCAGCAGGAAGGTTGTTCATTTTCACAAATACTGAAAATAGGCCATCTGCTGAATGTGTGTACTATATTCTCATTCAGTTCCAAACACTTTATAATTTTTGTCTCATTTGATATGGAACCGCCACTGTATGTTGGCCTTCCCCAGATTTGCTTTGCCAAAGCCTGCTGAGGTAATTTCACCAGAGTTCAGCCAGGGGATGGACTTGATTCTTAAGGTAGACTATGCTAGATCTAACTTACCTCTAATATTAGTAACAAAGGAGACTTATTTTCAAAGTTTATTTATTTTTTGGTAATCTCTACACCCAACATGTAGGCTTGAACTTACAACCCCGAGATCAAGAGTCACGTGCTCCTCCAACTGAGCCAGCCAGGCACCCATAAAAGAGACGTTCTTAAGGCTTCCCTATTTACTGTTTTTATTACTCCAATTTTTAGAATTGAAATTAGGAATAAGGAAAGACACATTTTTGGAGTCCTCAGATTTCAAGATGTATCATATAATTTGAAGGTAAGTAAAGCTAGTAAGATTTTGAAATGGATTAAAAAAAAACAGAAAAGAAGATATACTTAGTCTTCAACTGTTTAAAGGATAGTCATATAGCAAAATTGAACTGACTTGAATTTTTAAGAGAGAACATAATTAAGACCACCAGAAATGTTTATGACTGTTATTTCCACACAATGTAAGACTGAATTTAAATTCTAGCAATGGAGCTTCACTATAATATGCCTTGCTCTAGCAAGAGCAATAGGGCTTGGATTATTTAGATAGAGGACTTCTGACCAATTACTAAGTATTTGGTGGAGTTAAAATAAAGGTGGTTCAGTGAGGATAGATCACAAAAGAGATGCATAAACAGTAATATCTACTGATCTATTTGTCTGAAAAACTTATAAAAACTGGTACAGAAATTGTTCAGCCACTAGACTAAAAGATACTTGTAGGGACAAGATCGTATCCATCTCTATGTCTTCAACACTGCATACAATTCAAGAAAATACCATAAAATACTTGCTGAACTCAATTGCCCTTAAATGTAAAATAGCAGTTTGTATTGTATTTATGAAAGAAGATACTTCTAGGAAGTTTTACTCAGCCAAAATTCACGAATTTAGCCTTTCCTCAATGGTCCTACAACCATCCTCTTTCAAATATAAAGATCCCAAATGAGTATCTTCCTGGATAACTAATCAACTCTGAGTACAAGGAACAAAATTTAGTATTAAAACCAAATAATATGTGGTTTCTATGCCAAAAATTCAGAGAAATTATGGGACATACAAAGTTTTGAATACGGCAAAATATTTGTTTAAATAATTAGGAAAATTTAAAATATAATTAATTTTGCAGCATTTATCTCCTAATTTATAACAGAAGTGTTCAATTTAGAGTGAGAATACCTTATGTGGTTCAAAAATACTCATTCACAGAATTAAAATATAAAAATTATATTTCTATTTTATCTCATCATTTAAAAATATAATTCTATACACATCTTGCAATATATATAATATTAAGTACAGAATTATATGCATGAATTTGTAAATAAAATTATTGAGATTTTTAGGTCAAAATATTTATTTAGTGGAGCCCACATAGGATTATGTACCTAAATATAGGTAAGAAAATTACATTTTTTCCTCTGAAATAACAAGAATTATTAATCTGCATCTACAAATTTTGAGCGATCTATGAATGGAACTGAATGTCTCTAGGCAATGCCTGAGAAAAGTATGAAAAATTCTCTTTACATATTTTTTGTTAATTTGTTTGGGAGAGTATCCATAGAGTTAGTCTAATTCTAATAATATAATACATACATACATACATTGCAAGTAAAATATATTAGTTATACATTACAGAATGCCATTGTTCAGTCATGGCATCTGGTACCAATCTAGTGCTTGTGCTGCAGAATTAAATAAAATCTAGTGACAGGATCACTTGTTGCATAGGTAGATGTTCAAAATACCTCTGATTTGGGTTTAAGAAGGGACTAGAAAATATATAATTAGTAATCATTATTTTAGTAGTTATGTGGGTATTTCCTAAAGACAATAAAGGGAATTAAAGAAAATATGCCAGACTAAAATTTTAACTTTTAAGATATTCTCTAGTAATCTAATCTTCAGTGACTGCAGTGAGTCAGTATTTTTTTTTTAATATTTATTTCTTTATTTTAGAGAGAGAGTGTGTGAGCAAGAGGGCAGAGGGAGAGACAATCTCAAGCAGACTCCCTGCTAAGCGGGGAGCCTGACACTGGGCTCAATCCCAGGACCCGGAGATCATGACCTGAGCCGAAACCAAGAGTCAGACACTCAACCGACTGAGCCACCCAGGCACCCCAGTGAATCAGTATTTTTATGTTGACTAACCAATCCCATCTTAATCAATTGAACACTGTTTCAAGAGAATAGAACCATTACTCAGCCAGAGTACTAAAGACTGAAAATGTTAAGACTATATTCAGAGGAAATGTGATCTTATAAACTTTGATTTCTCTGTATCTTGAGTTTCCCCAAGTTTTTCTCAAATATAAAATACATAGTCAAGGAAACACTGACAGGCTAGCTCTAGTTCCTCTTCAGTTTTAATGACCACTTTTTAAAATTCTCAAAATATGTGGAGCTCTCATTTCAATATGTGCCTTTCTATACTTAATCTCTGCTTTTTCCTCCTTCTCACTCTCAGACCAAAACAAACAAAAAAATATATTTTGTATTTATTATATGTATATTTATATATATAATTACTGCCATCTTCAAATCCCTCTCACTTAAGGGTTATATTTAAAGTAGCAAATGTTTCCTTTTAAATATAACCTTATTTATACTCATTCTCCATGCACTATTCCTAAAATGCTTTTGAAGACTATCAACAGTCAAATGCTCGTAATTCTATAATATCTTACTACACTTTGTAAAATGGCCATCATAATATTTAGTAATAAACACATATATAGATATTAATAAAACTTTGAGAACTATTTATAATAAAAATACTTTGACTATCCTACTTATTCTTGAAAATTCCTCTTGTTCAAGCCCTGGGTGGCTCAGTCAGTTAAGCATCTGACTTTTGATTTTAGCTCAGATCATAATCTCAGGGCAGGGAGTCTGCTTCAGATTCTCTCTCTCCTCTCCCTCAGCCCCTCCCCCCACTAGTGCTCACACACTCTCAAATAAATGAATAAATAAATAAAATTCCTCTTGATTCAGTATTTACAACATTATATGACACATGGAAAAATATTAAAAAGGTATCCTGTACTTTATTAAAGGTATTTTTTTTTTTAAGATTTTATTTATGTATTTGACAGAGAGAGACAGCGAGAGACGGAACACAAGCAAGGGGAGTGGGAGTGGGAGAAGCAGGCTTCCGGCTGCCAAGCAGGGAGCCCGATGCAGGGCTCGATGCAGGGCTCGATCCCAGGACCCTGAGATCATGACCTGAGCCGAAGGCAGACGCTTAACAACTGAGCCACCTAGGAGCCCCTATTAAAGGCATCTTTAGTAGGATCTATATCTGATCATTCTGCACTATTATGTGCAAGATACTGCAACAGACAGACATACAAAAATTAGCATTGGACACCCATATTTTTAAAAGATTTTATGGCTTATTGAATCTCATTTCTTACACTTCATTATCTCAAGAGAAAAGCAGAATTTATTCTATTATTAAAACAGGGCTTTTAATATATTTTGCATATACCATATTTTTTCAGTATTCTGACATTTATTTACTTATTAGATATTTTAAATTTTGCCCTTTGCTTCAAACCCTCAGAGCACAAGCTGGATAAAACTTTCATTAAATATTTAAATGAGAAGAAACAATCAAACAGCAACATAATAATCAAACAAAAAAGCTCCCAGCATAAAACCACAGATCTCACTTATTGAAACAGACTCCTTATTTAGAAAAAAGATAGTGTGTGGTTTCTTTAGCATTATGTATTTTTAATGCTAAAATTCAGTACAATGAAATCTGAATTTTGTACGGGGGACACTACCTTCAATAATTAAAGAAGTAGATGAGTTCGGCAATCCTTGGCTTATCCCTTACCCAACTGGTTAAATTATTTAGGCACTTTATCTAATTATAGTTAGATAGTTTGTACGATTCATTCTGCTATGAAGAAAACCTGTTGAGCAATAAATCCCTTCAAATAGAGTTTTATATTTGTACAGCAAATTACCTTCACTAGTATTATTCATTGGTATACTTACCAAAAGAAAAACTCTGTACTAAAACAAATAGATATAAGAGGAAAAATTGTAAAAGCACAATTCTACTCAAATGCCATTCTGACTAATATAGGCAACTGTTATTTTAGAAGAATCACATTTTGTCCGAAAGACTTCTGAATTCTCTTGCGAACATTTAGATCACAGCCTGGTATATGGTAGATCTTCAATAAATGCGGACCTTTTTTTTTTTTTTTAAAGATTTTATTTATTTTTTTTTTAAAGATGAGACAGAGAGAATGAGAGAGAGAGAGCACATGAGAGTGGGGAGGGTCAGAGGGAGAAGCAGACTCCCTGCCGAGCAGGGAGCCCGATGCGGGACTCGATCCCGGGACTCCAGGATCATGACCTGAGCCGAAGGCAGTCGCTTAACCAACTGAGCCACCCAGGCGCCCAAATGCGGACCTTTTTGCACAGGTACCAACAGGTATTCTCCAGGAAGTGTTTTTATTTCAATAGTTTGTGACCTCCATTTCCACTCTCTTCACTCAATATCTTTATATCTAATGCCTTTGCATAGATAAGCATAGGAATCATGTGTAGTATCAGAATTTAGGTTTTGTTAAATTTTGCAACAAATCAACTACCTTTAATTACTTCTCTTGAGGTAAAAGTAAGATATAAGTAATACTGGGTGAATTTGCTTTTGTTCTTAATTCAGGAGCACACTGCACGTGGCTCCAAATAAACAAATTATTTCTGAATACTGTGCTCAATACTGTTTTTGAAACTGATAAATGTTCAACTATTCCTCCTCTAATAAAAGATTTCCGGTTTTGAACATATGAGAGTCACATTCTGAGTAAAACTAACTTAGAGATCACAAGCACTGTATAGTCTAGGAAGGGTTCCCCACTTTTTCAGGAACATTTTGGGACCCAATATGATTGTCAAGTGATCTGATTTCATTTAAAGGGTTCTTATCATTTGGGTCAAAACAAACATATTTAATGTTGTATTATTCAGTCTTTTCCCTTTTTATTCATTTTATAATTCCTTTGGCTGTTGAAATAAAGAACCCTGGACTGTGCTTTGAAAATCATTTTCCCTTAGCATTGTATTTCCAGTAAACCAAACAGAGTGCAATATGTTACAATCTTAATTAAAATAAATTTCATTTTGCTGTACAAGTTATAGTTTTTTTCCTTACAGAAAAGTTTTATAATAAACATATATATTTCCCATTCATCTCTATCACATTTTAATCTTTATAAAGTATTGCCAAACAAAAAAAATCATTGTTTAATTTCACTTTATGTTCTAAGCTGAAAAACACTATTCTTTAACTTTCCAAAAAATCTCAGCCGTATTTCAAAACAATTTCTCCAACACAAATCAGACTGTTTTGTGAATTTATTTAGAAGTAAGGGAAGATAGCTTTCCTCCAAAGTAGAAGAAATTGAAGGTTCCTTTTTTCTTTTTTACAAAGTAAAGTTCATGTGTTTTATTTTTTTTTTTTAAGATTTTTATTTATTTATTTGATAGAGAGAGACACAGCGAGAGAGGGAACACAAGCAGGGGCAGTGGGAGAGGGAGAAGCAGGCTTCCCGCAGAGCAGGGAGCCCGATGCGGGGCTCGATCCCAGGACCCTGGGATCATGACCTGAGCCGAAGGCAGATGCTTAACGACCGAGCCACCCAGGTGCCCCTAGTTCATGTGTTTTATGACTATTCTTGAACACAACAGGCCAACTAATTTCTTCTCGTGTAAAAGGATAACAACTTACAAGTTTTAGTTCCATTTTGCATAAATATAGTATTCTCATTTTAAATATATTTTAACACTTATTAAAAGTTCAGACAACTCAATCACTATTTTTTATAAACGATTTTATTTTTTAAGTAATATCTGCATCCAACGTGGGGCTCAAACTTATAACCCCAAGATCAGAAGTCACATGTTCTACCTACTAAGCCAGCCATGCACCCCAAGCCCTGTTTTCATTATACAAACGTAAAATTCTTCTTTATCTTCCAGTATTTAGAAGGTTATAGTCTAAATTTTCATATGCTAATCCTAACACTTGGAGTGATAGGTCTATGGAGAATTTTCTGCTGTCCCTGTTTCCTCTACTTCCCTTGAATGTCTTTATTCCTCCCTGCCTGGAATGAACCAATCAAGGGAAGGGAGAGATGATGATTTTTTGGATGGGTAGTTCTCCTCATTGTTGGTTTTCTCTTCAAAAAGGAATGAGGGTTTTCTCTTCAAAAAGGAATGAGAACTTAGTATCTTCAGCCAGTAATGAATTACCTTCTCTCTTTGATGACACAGATTTATGTGTCTCCTAGTCTAGACCAAATTCCACCTCCAAGAGTTCATTATCAGCGACACACCAGATAGCTAAGAAAGCAGACTTGCTAAAGAGACCTGATCCGTGAATCACTGAAAACTTGAGTAAAAGATTCTGTCCACATATGAAGGCAGCAGGATGGAGAAAAGCTGCACTAGTCCCTTCAAAGAAGGAAACAAATGAGGTGAGGTGTTAAGCTGACAAACATCAATACAGGAAGAGAAACTAAATTGCTATATACAGTAGTTTAAATTTTTCTTGTCTCAGTATGAGGAAAATCAGCTCTTTCTATTCAGGTCACCAGTGAAACTAACGGGATTGAGAAGCTATCCAGGCCTCTGTGGTAAGCCACGCCCTTCTTGCCAGTTGATATTATTACTCATTTAAAGGCTTCTCTTCCCTGTGCCCTAGAAATTTGTATAAGTACTCTGTAGCATGCTTTCAGTTTTATAGCCCCATAAATGGAGGTGTGCACTGGCTACTGCATGGAATTCTACAACCAGTGATTTTGCTCAAAGCAAGTGCATTGGGGTCCAGAAGATCACCACATCAAGCAATAAGGGAAGCTGACTTTCCACCACCTCTCACAACTATTGGAAAACTATGAGAGTTAGAGATTCACTATAAGGGATTGCTAAAGGCAGTACTTGAAGCCTCTTTCACAAATAAAGGTGAGCTGGAAGAAACTGCAGCTGTGTACCTAGGCAACAGATGGGTTCCTCACTGATTTACATTAGCAGATTATTGAGGCTTCCTTAGAATTCATTGGCAGGGACCCAAGGGCAGATAAAATCTGCCCTCTAGTCTTGGCTACCTTTTTCTGGCTCTTTTGCCAACTACCCAAAATCAAGAAAAAGGTGGCAAGGACATACTATTATTCAAATTTTAATGGCAACTACTTGGTTTGGGGACAATCAAGAAAAAAACAAAGAGGAAGAGAAATTAAAGAGTGCTATGTTGGCTGCTTAGTTAGAACTCTTTACTAAAGGGAATAATCTTTACTCTGGCTAAGCTACAAAGTGAAGAAAGGAAGAAAGGAGACTGTATGTCATTATTGCAAAAAGCCAGGATATTGAAAAGGGGGTTGCAGAAAGAGACTCGAGGGGCAAAGGAATCAGGAACAAGGACATCAAGAAAGCCCAGAAGGTTAGGGAGTGATTGATAAGTGTCTTAAAATGGACAGATTTAATGAATCTCAGAGGTAGGAACTCGTGATATTTGTTCTACTTATTCTGAAACTTCCTCAGAAATTTCTCTCTTCCCATTTGGTGATGGATCAATACAGGTTGCTGGTTTATTTCAGGGCAGTCTTCTACCTCTTCCTTTTCCTCTGCTTTTACCATACAGATAGGTCCTCTTGCTGAGAAACGTGTGTTCTTATTTCTCTTGATTTTCCTGTGAATCTAATGGAGAGATACCTGCTATGTAACGTAAAGGCTACCATACCCTGTATTCCAGATAGTCTGTGGTGCTCCTTGGGGAAAAGACACCTGAACTGGTCAACTATGTGCCTTCTGAAAGTAAAGGGTTAGGATGGAGACTAGCAGTCTCATACCGTTCTGGAAAAACACCCCAAGCTACATCGCCATGAGATATGGCAGAGAGGAATTCTCATACTTTTCTGGGAAAACACTGATCTGAACAAATCAGTGCATCACTTTGGGTCCTAGGGAATGGTGACATTCATTCAATCTGAGATATAGAACCATAAAAATAATTTCCCAAAAGAATAATCCATAGCCATATGTAAAATAATGTCTTTTGTCAATATCTCAATTAGAGGGAATAAAATGGTTATAAAGTAATAAGAAAAAAAGAATAATTTAAACAGTGCACTCACCTATAATACTGTAATTCCAATAAGGGAGGAAGGTAAATTTGATGAGGTGATTAACCACTACACAGATTTGTACAAAATTTTATCATTAATCTCTGTAGTTCCCAAATGGATAAACTATTCTCACTTTTGACTTAGGTACCATTGTCTACACAGTATTTCTCTATAACTCATCTATGTTCTGACTTTTTCTCTCTTTCTTTTTCACTAGAGGAAGGATCTAAATTATTACTTACTTTTGCTTAGGAAGGAATCCAGTATTTATGTCAAAGTATTCCTCAAGGGTTTTGGGACTTTCCTATGCTTTTTTTCTTGACATTTATAGAAAAACTCAAAGAAATCTGTCTCACCAGAAAGATCTGTAAGTATTCAAAATATAGATGACTTGCTAGTGTCTTCAGAAACTTGAGAGCTTTGCAAAACTAATACTTTGACTTTGTTACAGTTCTTCACTTCACAGGACATGAGACCTCACCAAACTAACTGCAATAGTTCTCATGTGAAGTCTAACATTTATAGCACCTGTTGTCAGCTTGTAGGCCACTGAGTGTTACAATCTAGCAGTTAGCTCATTTTGCGGACAAAAATGACTTATTACCCCCCCCAAAAAACCCTAAAGACCAAAAAAACCCCAAAACCAAAACAAAAAATAGACTATTTGGGGGACTAAGACAATATTGCAGATAGTGAGCTCTAGCTTTTTCCAGAAAAAACAAAACTTATGATGGAGTAATTGTGTGATAATGAACCATTTTGGTTCTGTTCCTAAAATCTGAAGAGGTTTTTTTAATAAATGAAATTGGGTACAGTCTCTACCCTGCTTTAAAAAAATGGAGCATTTTTTTTTTAAATAGAGAATCTGTTTTTACCTCAACAAAAACTACTGTACCTCATGCAAAATTAATTGCTGATTTATCAGAGATAAAACTTTATAATTGCCTGCTCAGAGAGCAGCATTTCTTATTAGAGTTCACACAGGGCAGAATGACAAAGTTCCTAAATATCCTCAACAGATTAGATGAGGTCTACCAACTCTGGGGAGGGCCAAATGCTTTACTCAGTCCACAAATTCAAATGCTACTCTTTTTTGGAAACAACCTCACAGATGCAACCAGAAATAATGTTTAACTAGAGATAACTGGGCATTCCTTGGTCCATACAGTCAAGTTGACACATAAAATTAACCATCAAAATAAAAAACAGTAACAAAAACTGGATTCACGTTTTTCATGTGAAGCCAACATCTCAGGAAGACTGGACTATGGTTCCCATCGAGGGCTTGAAATGTAAAGTAGTCTAGAATAAGTGGTATTTTTACTGAATGCAAATGAAAGGAGTTCTTCTAGCAAACTTATTTCTATCCTCAGACTGCTCTGCTTTTCACAGAATTCCTTCAATTACTTTAAAAAAATAAAAAAAGCATGTTTTACTAAAAAACAAACATGTCATTGTTACATTTTTTTTTTTTTCTGCAGTCCCAGTGTTATGGGTTGAATTGTGTCCCTCAAATATTCACATGTTGAAGTCCACAGGACTCAGAATAACCCTTTATTTGGAAACTGGGGGGTTGCCAGTGTAATCAGTTAAGAAGAGGTCATGGTGGAATAAGCGGGGCTCCTAATCCATTATGACTGGTGTCTATATAAGAAAGGAAAATATGGACAAGGATATACACAAGGAGAATGCCATATGGAGATAAAGGGAGAGATCAGAGTGATGCTTCTATAAGCGAAGGAGCACCAAAGATTGCCAGCAAATCACCAGATGACATGTGAGAGGGACTAAACAGTCTCCCTCACTGCCCTCAGAAGGAACAAACTCTGCTAACATCTCATCTTGGACATTCCAAGCCTCCAGAAATGTAAAAACAATAAATTTCTGCTTTTTATACCAACCACTCTATGGGACTTTGTTACAGCAAACCTAGCAAACTAATATGCCCAGTAATAGTTCTCACAATCTCATTTCCTATCACCTCTACGTTGTACTCCCAGTAAGAACGGGGTCTATATTAACAGAGTAAAAGTGAGACCATCTCCATCTCTAATATTGAAACAACAAAGTAAAAATAATTAACATATATCCAGGTACTCAAGCCCTAAATCTCACACACACACACACACACACACACACGTACTGGAAAGATAATGTAGGGAAAAAACCATCTAATTAATGCACAAACAGAAATCTAGCATTCACAGATAAAAACTGCAAAAGACAGGTCCAATGTCATTTGATCAACTTTGGGATGTAGGTTCACTCCAAACTCAATACAGATAGATAAGCAAAGGTAAATGCCTATTACTTGTGGAGATTTAGGTGGCTGTTATAATAGTGTAACTGTTGATTTGGACTCAATGCCAGAACAAAACAAAACAACAAGTCCATAAGGTGGGTTTGTCCTTAAGACTTAAAAGAGAGCTTTACATAAACACTAGAAGTTCAATCTGTGTCTTTCAATGAATGCCTCGTAATAAGATTTTAGTTCTAGGTGATGGTTTTGGATATCATTGCATTTCACATCTGGGAAAAACTATTGAAAATTATATAAAAATTACTAAAGAGGGGCGCCTGGGTGGCTCAGTTGGTTAAGCGACTGCCTTCGGCTCAGGTCATGATGGGATCGAGCCCCTCAGGCTCCCTGCTCCGCAGGAAGCCTGCTTCTCCCTCTCCCATTCCCCCTGCTCCTGTTCCCTCTCTCGCTGTCTCTCTCTCTCTGTCAAAAAAAAAAAAAAAAAAAAAATCTTAAAAAAAAAAAAGAAACTCAGGGAGGAGATTTTAAAGGCTGATGCAAATTACAAATAAGAAACAATTTTCTCTGTTAAAAAAAAAGGAAGAGACTTTTCCTCCTCCCTTTACTAAGAGCATTAACTTTATAGAACTTTGTAAGCTCCTTCTCTTTCTCCTTGAAATATGTGTAAATCTTTTTAAAAAGATTAAATATACTAAATACACCTCTCCAACTTTAGGACTCAGGAATGTCTTTCTCAAGGACCTGGGACCTGGCTCTTTGAAATGCAAACATCAAGGAAAATAGTGCACCTCTCTCCCAACTTCTGTGAGAAAGAAGGAGCCTAATTTGGATAGAAGCCTCTCTAAGTTGCAAAACTACCTCTTGACATAAAGAAAGGAGAAGTTTAGTTTTCTTTAGGATAAAGAATCTTTTCTTTAAGATAAAGCCAAGAAACTAACATACATGGTAACCCCAATCACCAAGTGAATTTAGGATGAACTATGCGTAACAAATGATGTTGTCAAGTTCCCTTATTTGAAGACTATTGTTTATCCTCAGAACATGAACGTAATGGGTTATATCTGCTTTGCTATATAAAAGGGTGAGATTTCTCTGTCTTTGCAGTCCCTTAGTGGACTGCTTTCGATGTGCATCACATGTTGGTTTAATGTTTACTCAAGATTATAACTGTTTCTCTTCTAATTTTATGGAGAGATTTTCCAGGCTGGGAAAAGATTTCATTTTTTAATTATATTTACCCAACATATGATACCAAATCTTTACAGAGTTATTCTAGAAGAGTAAAGAATAGACCAACCTCATTTATAGACATATATCCAAAATCCTTACAGAAATGGTAAAGGTAACTGAAAAGGTATGTACATGGATATCCAGCTGTCTTACTTACAGTAACAAAGACTGACAAAAATCTTCAACAACAAACAGAACTTTACAAAGTTCTTGCATCAATAGATTATGCCAGTGCAGTTGTTTGGGTGGCAAAATTTCATTCTTTTTTATGGCTAATATTCCATTGTGTGTATGTGTATTTGTGTAAGTGTGAGTGTGATTATATAACACCTTCTTTATCCATGCATCAATCACTGGACATTTGGGCTGCTTCCATAATTTGGCTATAGTAAATAATGCTGCAATAAACTTGAGTTTTCTAATTTATACAAACAGAAATCTGGGGAACATGTAGGAATGGATACTAAGGGGGTGAGATGATCGTGGAAGGGACAGAAAGTTGGATAAGGCTGAACTTATTGAGATGGGCTCACTGTTGCAAATCAGAGAGTTAGAAAGAGTAAGAACTGGTTGGTTAGTCCCCTAAAACATGGACTGAAAGGTGGTCTATGGTTAGTGAATTAAAAATGCCTCACCAATCTTTGTTTAATGCACAGGAAAGATTCAAAGGCTTAGAAGGGATTGGAAAGTTAAAGTGGATTTGTCATTTAATACCTACTAAGAGGGTCCAGAAGACATACCTTTCACTATCACTGTGAGAAACAAATTTTTGAGGGGAGCCCTACAATCGTGAAAATGTCCATGATCATATTTCTCTCTGGCCATATCTTAAGGTGGGCACTGCAGTCACTAAACCAGGAACCTAAATGCAACAGCAATAACTGGATTCTGGATAGCAGGGGTCAAGTGGTGGCACTCAACCACCAAAGGCAAGGTGGACATGGTTACTGTGATGGCCAGAAGAGCCACAATGGCAATCAGATAGTCTGTCTCTCAGAGGCCTACAGCACTGGTTAGTTTATCACGGCATTCCTACAAGTGATATAGATAAGAAGCCTATTAATTCTTAATTAATTTATATAAGCAGAAAAGTTCTAGGTTAAATGTACAAAAGGCTAACCTGAATTACAAAAAAAGAGTCACAGACCCTCAATCAATTCCCAGACTTGAGCCAGTTTACAGACGAGAACCCCTTGAATGAAGAGTAAGCTGGGTTCCCTTGAGAAAAGATCTCGGTGCACTACCAAAATGTATACTGTTAATCTTTCACCCAGCCTTCCCCAGAGGGACTTATAGTCTTTTACCAGGGCAACGGTGCATTTGAGTAAAAGGAAATAAGCAGAACTTTTGGGGTCTATTGATCACCATCTCTGAATGGACACCAATTCCAGGAGACTCAAAATGTCACTGCCTCTACCTAGGAAAATAGTAAACTAAAAGCAAATACCTCATTCCTGGAGGGATTTGAGAGGCTAATGCCACCAAGGAACTGAAGGATGCAGGAGTGATGATCTCTACCACATCTTCATTTAATTAGCCTTTTGGCCTGTGCAGAAAATAGATGGACCTTGGAAAATGACAGCAGATTCTTATAAACTTACCTGACAGTGACTCCAATTAAAGTTGCTGAATCAGATGTGGCTTCATAACACCTCTCTAGTACCAGGGACATAATCATTGATCTGGCAACTGCTTTTTCCTCAGTACCTGTTAAAAGAAACCACCAGGAGCAGTTCATGTTAACTGGCAAAGTCAGCAGTACACCTTTGCTGTTCTACATCAAGGGTATATCCACTCTCCAGCCCTAGGTCATAATTTAGTTTGCAGGGATCGTGATCACCTTTCTCTTCCACAACACATTGCACTGGTCAATTATTTTGATAACATCACACTTTGATAACATCACGCTTTGATAACATTACGCTTTGATAACATCATGCTTATAGAACCTAGACAGCAAGAAATAGCAAATACTCAAGACTTACTGGTAAGACATTTGCATGGCAGAGGGTGGTAAATAAACCTGACAAAAATTTAGAAGGCTTACACCTCAGTGAAATTTCTAAGAGTCCAGCATGTCAAGTGTGAAGTGCATCAAGATACCCCTTCTAAGTTATAGGTTAAGTTGTTGCATCTGTCTCCTCCAAAAATCAAAACGGAGGCACAACGTCTAGTGGGCTTCACTAGATTTTGGAGACAACATATCCTTCACTTCATTGTGCTACTCCAGTCCATTTGCCAAGTAAACTGAAAAGCTGCTTCTTTGGTGTGAGGCCCTGAACAGAATACTCCACACAGGTCTAGAGGGCAGGGCAAGCAGATCTGCCACTTTAGCCATATAATCCAGCAGATCCAACGGTGATTAAAGTGGCAGTCGCAAAGATATTACTCAAAGTAAATAAATGAGTTAAATATAGTTTCAGGACATAAGACCATAAAGTCAACTGCATTTTTATATATTAGACAAACACCAATTAAATATAGACAAAATACACTTTAGAAAAATGAAAATTAAAACCATAATGAAAAACCATGTCACACTCACTGGATGGTTTTTAACAAAAAGTACAATCTTATTGTTAAAAGTTTTGGCAAAGAAACTTCATACCTTGCTGGAGGGAATGTAAGATGTTACAACCAGTTTGGAAAACAGTTTAGCTTCCTCACACCAATTAGAAAGTACAGACCTTTGAATATTTTGGAATTTACTTAGTTTATATTCTGTGGAAACTCTCATATAAAAATAAATTACCTCAAAACTTCCTCAGAGTGATCACAGTAATTCTAAATTATCTTTGGTGAAATTATGCTATTTAGAGGGATTCAATGAATGACATGGTAGTTTAAATAGTTTGGCTAGAAGAGGGCATGCAGTTCTGTTTAAACCAAGAAAAACTCATTAAGTCTGGCAAAGGTCAGACTAAAAATTTCTTAAGCAACTTGTTTCTTGGGCATCTAATCCCAACCTCACAGTCAAAGACCCCTAGCATATAGAAGGTTTGAAGAGGAGTTTCTCACAGAACAAGAATCTCGGAGACAAAGCAAGACAAGCTAAGAAAAATTCTCATAAGTTTTTATAAATGATCTGAGGTAACAACTGTCCAAAAGTTGCTGTTCTCCTCGGACCCAAGAACCAGCTGCAGGAACACATTTATCAAGGCCTATAATCAGCCTTTTCCCTATGAATGTCTTATAGACTTAACACTACAAAACTGATGAAAACTGACAATTGGTAGTGTTGACAGCAACAAGATCATTTTCCACCAAGGATGAACTTTTTTTTTTTTAAGATTTTATTTATTTATTTGACAGAGAGAGAGAGAGACAGTGAGAGAGGGAACACAAGAAGTGGGAGTGGGAGAGGGAGAAGCAGGCTTCCCGCTGATCAGGGAGCCCGATGTGGGGCTCGATCCCAGGAACCTGGGATCATGACCTGAGCCGAAGGCAGACGCTTAACAACTGAGCCAACTAGGTGCCCCAGGATGAAAGTTTTTCAAGTAAGATCAGATGACCAAAGGATTCTTAAAAGAAATTTTACTTCTTTAGATACAATAAATAAAGTCTCAAATTTTATCTAATTTCAATGAAAATAGAATTCTGAACAGAATGAGAAACTCAGCCATTTTTATAGCTGAACAAACCCCTGAGTCCCAAGCTGACTCACTGGAGAACACTGCTTCTGAGTTGAGTCTTGGGTTGCCAAAGCGAGGGACTCCCAAATGAATCTTTGTATAACTTCCAAATTATTGAACTTCCCAAAGCATCACCAGAAAACCTGTTATCAAGGCTAAATGTATTAGAATTATAGAAGTAAGGAAGAATGCCACCAGAATGGCTTTTAAATATGTCAATTTGGCTAAGCTGAGTTGCAGTCCCCAGAATTCCCTTTCTAGTATGCTTCTGACTGAGGTGGCTACAAGTGATATTCTCCTTAAAAAGGTGGAGGACAGAAGGAAAGCAGCAACTTTTATAACAAGACACAATGTCTCCCATTATTCAATTAAATATTACCAGGTACAGCTGTGAAGTGATTTGGTAGATGAGACTGAAGTCCCTAATCAGTTGGTTTTAAGTGAATCTAAAAGGTCTGACTTAATCAATTAAAAGACCTCCAAAAGAGAACATAGACCCTTCCTAAGAGATTTTAGCCTATGGACAACAAGCTTCAGCCTGTGCATGTGAGGTTCCACTCTGCTCATGATCTTCCCTTTCCTTCCTGGCTCACCTCATGGATTTTAGATTTGCTCAGCTAGTACCCACAATTACATAAGCCAGTTCCATAAAATAAGTATGTACCCCTGCCATACACACACACCACCAGGAATCTCTTACTCCCCCACCAATTCTGGAAAGAATGCATATTTATTATATATATATATGTGTGTGTATGTATGTTTGTGTGTATAAACATGCACATATACACATATTTATGTGTATGTATCCTATATGTTGTTTCTCTAGCTGAACACTGACCAATACAACCATCTCACCAGTCTTTGCTATATTTCAGAAAGGGGAAGTTAGAATAAATGATACATAGTATTACTGTGAGGTACAATTATTATTCTGATTTCAGAGATAAAGGAAATGAGATTTTTTCCAAGGTTATGTACATGGTAAGTGATACTCCGTAAAGTTTTTAAGGATGGACGACTGCTGTTCACTCAAAATACAGGTTCCTTGGTCAGGTAATATATACTTA
Source organism: Neomonachus schauinslandi (assembly GCF_002201575.2). Taxonomy (NCBI): domain Eukaryota; kingdom Metazoa; phylum Chordata; class Mammalia; order Carnivora; family Phocidae; genus Neomonachus; species Neomonachus schauinslandi. The sequence goes on along the minus strand of NC_058406.1, from coordinate 87,334,922 downwards.
ATTGTTTATTATATCATAAAGCAGTGTCCAAAATATATATTGCACCTTTGCTTGCTGTCTTTAACAAGTAAACTTAGAGGTAAACTAGAAAACACACTACTGGCCATATATCTAGAATCCCTGCTTATAATTCTTGAAGTTATTTCTCTGTAACAGATGATCAGAAATTTTCAAAAAAGGCTACAGATATTAATAGTTCTCAAAACATGTAGCAATTGTTACCTTGACAGAAATAATGTGAAATGCAGATTTTTTATTTCTGACTCACTTATACAATCTAGAGGTCATAGGGTTTGTGTAAAAACAAAACAAAACAAAAAAAATCACTTCTACAAATGTCAAAAACATTACAATTCAACTAGTGCTGTAAACCCCAAATCACTACCTCCATTCGTGATTCAATATATAAAGCTAAAGAAATTAGACACCTTTTTTAAAACATGGAATCTGTGGGAAAGGCTTAAAGGATCATTTTTAATCATGTCTTAAAATGCAGTGATATGAGGAAGTACAGAACCCTCATTTATCAATTTTAACACTATGAGTGACATAATCAACCTTGATAATGATGTAAATTAAACATTACTGGAGGATATTTTTGTCTATTAAGGCTCAAAAATTAAAGATCTAGAAGATACAATAGCATGGTAGATGACTCAAAATCTCATATATCTTGTTAGTTAACATTCAGAAATATATGATTACCAAACCGCCAAGTAATATCATCTATAAAGTGATGCAAAGAGCTCTGGAACTTCAAAAAAAATGATAAAAAAATAATTGGACATTTTCGAACTTTATGAATTAATGATTATTTGCAGTAGAAATCTAAATCCTTAGCCAACATAACACATTTGAGAATTTGAAACAGAATCATATTTAGGTTGCTAAAAGTTTCTAATCTTATCTCTAGCCTCTAGAAATACATGTTTTATTTTTTTTTGAGGGTTTTTTTTTTTAATTTTACTACGTTATGTTAGTCACCATACATCATTAGTTTTTGATGTGGTGATCCACGATCCATTACTTTCGTATAACACCCAGTGCTCCATTCAATACGTGCCCTCCTTAATACCCATCACCAGGCTAACCAATCCCCCCTCCCCCCTCCCGTCTAAAACCCTGTTTGTTTCTCAGAGTCCATAGTCTCTCATGGTTCATCTTTCCCTCCGATTTCCACCCCCTTCATTTTTCCCTTCCTTCCCCTAATGTCCTCCATGCTATTCCTTATGTTCCACAAATAAGTGGAAGCATATGATAACTGACTTTCTCTGCTTGACTTATTTCACTTAGCATAATCTCCTCCAGTCCCATCCATGTTGATGTAAAAGTTGGGTATTCACACTCACTGGATGGTTTTTAACAAAAAGTACAATCTTAAGTTTCGGCAAAGAAACTTCATACCTTGTTGGAGGGAATGTAAGATGTTACAACCAGTTTGGAAAACAGTTTAGCTTATAACTAACAGCAACCCCCCTTAATATTTCTTGCAGGGCAGGCTAGTGGTCACATATTCTTTCAGTTTCTGCCGGTCATGGAAGCTCTGCACCTCTCCATCCACTCTAAATGACAGCTGAGTAATATTCCATTGTATATATGGACCACATCTTCTTTATCCATTCATCTGTTGAAGGGCATCTCGGCTCTTTCCACAGTTTGGCTATTGCAGACATTGCTGCTATGAACAGTGGGGTGCATATGGCCCTTCTTTTCACTACATCTGTGTCTTTGGGATAAATACCCAGGAGTGCAATTGCTGGGTCATAGGGTAGCTCTATTTTTAAATTTTTGAGGCACCTCCACACTGTTTTCCAAAGTGGCTGTACCAACTTGCATTCCCACCAACAGTGAAAGAAGGTTCCCCTTTCTCCACAACCTCTCCAACATTTGTTGTTTCTTTCCCTGTCCAGTATGTGGTCTATTCTGTAGAAAGTTCCATGTGCGCTCGAGAAGAATGAGTATTCTGTTGTTTTAGGGTGGAATGTTCTGTATATATCTATGAGGTCCATCTGATCCAGTGTGTCACTCAAAGCTCTTGTTTCCTTGTTGATTTTCTGCTTAGATGATCTGTCCATTGCTGAGAGTGGAGTATTGAGGTCTCCTACAATTAACGTATTCTTATCATTATGACTCTTCACTTTGGTTAACAGTTGGCTTATGTAGATGGCTGCTCCCATGTTGGGGGCATAGATATTTACAACTGTTAGATCTTCTTGTTGGATAGACCCTTTAAGAATGATACAGTGTCCTTCTGTGTCTCTTATTATAGACTTTAGCTTAAAATCTAATTTGTCTGATATAAGAATTGCTACTCCAGCTTTCTTTTGAGGTCCTCTGGCATGGAAGATGGATCTCCATCCCTTCGCTTTCAGTCTGGATGTGTCTTTAGGTTCAAAATGAGTCTCTTGTAGACAGCATATGGATGGGTCCTGTCTTTTTAACCAATCTACAACCCTGTGCCGTCTTATGGGAGCGTTTAGGCCATTCACGTTGAGAGTGATTATTGAAAGATATGAATTAATTGTCATCATGTTGCCTATGAAGACCTTGTTTTTATAGACTGTCCCTGTAAATTTCTGTTGTACATCACTCTTGGGGTCTTTCTCCTTTTATAGAACCCCCCTTAATATTTCTTGCAGGGCAGGCTTAGTGGTCACATATTCTTTCAGTTTCGCCGGTCATGGAAGCTCTGCACCTCTCCATCCATTCTAAATAACAGCCTTGCTGGATAAAGTATTCTTGGCTGCATGTTCTTCTCACTTAGTACCCTGAATATGTCTTGCCAGGCCTTTCTGGCTTGCCAAGTCTCTGTGGATAGGTCTGATGTTATTCTGATGTTCCTCCCTCTGTACGTAAGGAATCTCTTCCCCCTAACTGCCCTTAAGATGGTTTCCTTGGTTCTAAGATTTGCAAGTTTTACTATTACATGCCAGGGTGTTGGCCTGTTTTCCTTGATCTTGGGAGGGTTCCACTCTGCTGTAGAACATGAATGTTTGTTTCATTCCCCAGATTAGGGAAGTTCTCAGCTACGATTTGCTCAAATACATCTTCTAGTCCTCTCTCTCTCTCCACTCCCTCCGGGATTCCAATTTTTCTGACATTGGAACGCTTCATGGTGTCACTTATTTCTCTGATTCTGTTTTCATGGATTCTGAGTTGTTTTTCCCTGGCCTCCTCTTTTCCCTTTTTATCTATTATATTGTCTTCCAGGTCACTTATTCGTTCTTCTGCCTCAGTTACCCTAGCTGTTAGATTATATAGATTGGATTGGATCTCATTGATAGCATTTTTAAGTTCTGCCAATTCAGTTTTCATTTCTGCCCTTAGAGACTCTATGTTGCCATTAATTGATTTCTCCATTCTAGCCATTGTCTTCGTAATTGCTAGCCTGAATTCCATCTCCGAGATCTTGGTTATATCTGCATCCATTTGTAAATCTGCAGCATAAGTCATAATCTCTGAGTCTTTTCTATTGTGGGGGTTCCTCCTCCTAGTCATTCTGTTGATGGGTGGTTGAGGGAATGTATAGAGTCCAAATTATTGACCACAACCCAAGCCATATGCACCTGTTTTCTAGGGACCTTAGGGTTGCTGGCCTCTTGTTCTCCCAGCCTGTCTTCTGCAGGAGGGGCCTGCCGTGCTGTTACTTAGGCAACCCTGTTTGGGCAGAGTTGCCCTGCCCCCCTGTGGCGGGGGATGGGCTCAGTGGGAATCAGTTTTTGGGGCTTTTGTTCTCTGGCAGCTTTCCCTGGAGGCCTTCCCCATCTCTTCCGAGAGTCAGAGCAGAAGAGACCGTTTCCAACCCCCTGCCTCAGAGCAGAGAGATCACAGTCTGTTCTTCAGCAAGCTCTCCAGGCCACACTGTCTCCGTTTCTGTCCGGGCCGCTATAAACTGCAGCGTCCTCGGTTGTGCGCCCCTCCACAGCTCTCCCAGTCCTGCCTCCAGGTCGGAGCACGTCTCTGCCCTTTGTGCTTCTAAAACCGCCAGCCACTCCCAGTTCGCACTTGCGACCCCACCACTCCGGGTTCCGCCCGGGGGGCTGCCCTAAAATCCTTCCCCGCCGCTACCAGTCTGCGAGTCTGTGCCCATCCCCAGCGCGTGAGGCTGTCGCTCACCGGCAGTGTAGGATCCCCACGGCCAGGCTCCCTCCCGCTGCCGTTCATCCTCCGATATTTGCCCGCGGAATCACGGCTCCCCGCTTTGTACCTCGAAATCAACCGCCTGCGATATTCTGTTTGTAGAGATCCAGATCTTCTTACATCTCAGGTTGATTTCGTGGGTGCTCAGAGTGGTCTGGTAGATATCCAGCTCAATTCCAGGGACCAGTTGAAATAGGGTCCCCTACTCCTCCACCATCTTTTCTTTGCCCATACATGTTTTAGAGTAAGAATGGCAAAACACACAATCCAAATGACTGGAAAAAGCTTCATCAGGAATGGCTGAAATCTCTAAGTTTAGTCTGCAAATGAGCTATTGGGATAAGTAACACATCTGTTGGAGGAGACTGCTTTCAATATTTTCAACATAATCACAGATAGATTAATGCATTATCACAATTAGGATTTCAGTGTTCTATGGGAATACTATTTTCTCTAAATGGAGCGAATTCTTTTCTATTCCATTTTTCATATATGAAACAGCAAAGTTACGTATTTTGAAAAGATTGTTTTCAGGAAGACAAATAAGCTCTTTTAAGCTTTTGAGAGCTTGTATAAATGTCTGCCTGAAGCTGTAGAGATATAGCACAATTCATGTCTTTCTGAACATATTTCAAAAGTAAAATTCTAAAGCATAAACAAAGTACCTTATAACGAACCAAATGTGTGAAATTACTAGAGGAAATTCACCTCATAAACACTTTGTGATAATGACTGAGTCAGCCTCCAGAAGAAATCTAAAAGTAAGTGTCATCATACTCTACCTTTAGTCACGATCTAGTGAAAATTGTATCAAAATAAAATTTTCAAAAGCTCACAGATTTCCTACTTATCAAATTGGTGGAATCAGTACATATGGGATCTATAATTTACAATTTTCAAAATTTAAAAACATGGCCCTCATACAAATATAAAACAATGTTTTATTCAAAATACTAATCAATTAGGGAGCCAGTATAAGAGTAAAGTTGGTTCAAAAAGTAATTTGAGAACTGGAAATTCTTATAATCACCCAAAGGAATGCTAAATTAAATATATTAATAGATACAAAACTGGTTAGTGTCCTACAAAGCATTAAAAATATAGCACTGAAACTACCATTTCTACTAGACAGAAATCCACAAGTTAACATATAACACCATAATATCTGGGTACTAATCACATAATAAGTAACAGAGATCAACACAAGTGCATTCTCCTACCTAATTAATAATAGTTTAGTAAGCCTGTAAAGTAATGCTCCATTATTATGACAATGGAAGGAAATCAACATCTTCTTGCTTTATTCCCCCTAATAGCCCACATAGTGGGTACTTGTGATTGTAGAAAACAATTTTCATAAACACATATAAAGCATCCCCTTAAGGAAATCCAAATAAAATTATATGACATTTTAAGAAGACATGAAAGTCACTATACTTTATACTAAATATAAAAATGACCTTATTTATACTGACTGTATACGTAACTACAGTAAACACTGAAAAAGTTTAAATTGAATATGGAAGAAAAAACTTGCAGAGCATTTATTTCAAAAAAATGTTAACAGGATGAATTAAAATATTAACATTTCACTATCATTAAAACATTAACACTGTATATGTTTGTTTCTTCACACTGATGATAAATCTTAGGATGAAACTTTTGCTATCATAACACTCTGGCCAGCAACTGTGTGTTGCAGTAGTGCTTGATGACCAGGTACAGTAACATAAAATGTTACTCTTGATCTATAGATTCCCATAAAATCAGTTTGGCACTGCTAAATCTTAGAGTAACAGATAACTTTAGAATAATTTCCAAATTATGGGGGGGCCTGGGTGGCTCAGTCAGTTAAGCATCTGCCTTGGGTTCAGATCATGATACCAGGGTCCTGAGATGGAGCCCCTTGTCCCTGGGCTCCTTCCCTGCTCAGAGGGGGAGCCTGTTTCTCTGTCTCCTCCCCCTTTGTGCTCTCTCTCCACTATCTCTGTCTCTCTCTCTCAAATAAATAGTTTAAAAAAAAAAAAGAAGAATTTCCAAATTATATAGTAGATTGACTAAATTTCTACCAACACATAAATGTACCCAACACAAATGTTTGCTAATAATTATGACTGTAACATAATTTCCTCCATAATTAATTATGCTTAATTAATATTTTAATGAAAAAGATATGATCAGTTAATATTTTATATGTTCCTTAATTTAATAGGCTGAATATTTTTCAATTTCAGTTTATTGACCACTTTTGGAATATTTTTCAATTTCTCTTAAAAATTTAAAAATGAACATCACAAGTTTAAGTTTGAACAACTTAAAAGACTCACCTCATTTTTTTTTTTTTGTACACTAAGATTTGAGCATGGTTACAAAAAAAGTGGGATAAATAGATCATTATCTGTAGATAATTCCCCTGTATTTGACCTGTGATACTTATAATCTATCAATACCTATTGTAGTTATCAATTTATTTCATAATGCTTAGTGTTCACAGATTTATAGAATTGTCAAATAAATAATATAAAATTCCCTTTCCAAGTACTTCATATATGATGATATTTTATCTCACTAGTACATTTAAATCAACATAGTCAATAAGATTATAATAATACTGTTTAGTGCCAGGTGGTGACTACACTTATTGAGCACTGAGTAATGTATAGAATTGATGAATCATTATGCTGTACACTTGAAAGTAATATAGCACTGTATGCTAATTACACTTCAATTAAAAAATTAAATTAAAAATTTATTTCAGGGAAGAATTGGATAAAATTAAAATTTCTTATCACTTTGCCATACTGAAATTGTATATAGCCTATATTATTTTGCATTACTCAGCAGATGAGTCTAGTTCAATAAATGCAATTAAAAAGATAATTTTAGTCACATAAGTTATCTCTTACATATAAAAACTTAGAAGTTGTTACAGTCACTTTTATACAAAATACCAAAAGCCCGTTTTACTACCTTTTTCCCTCTTACAATCGTATAATATTTTAGGTAAAAAAAGAAAGCTATCATTTTACTTAATTTGTCCTACATTGGCAAAAAAAAATGAAATAAATGCTTGCAGATATGCAAATAAAAACTTCCACAGAATTTACATAATTGGTAAACAAAAAAATTAAGTGGTTATAAATTTTGTCAAATTGTATATGTTCAACATTATTCTATAAGTTGCTAACATTAAGATCATTTTATAGCTACCAGGTCATGATCCACTCTTCCAATACATTTACACTTTGTTTAAAAGAAACACTATTTCCTGACTTTTTTAATATTGAGGGACATAAAAACCAAATGAGCTATATAAATTATTTTGTCTACTTTTTCTTCTTTGCCAAAATGATAATTTGCCTCATCCATATTTTTCAAATTATTTTCCAATGTTAACTGATTTTTTTTGTCACATGCTATTTGTGAATTTTTTTTTCTCCAAATGGTTACTTAACACATGTAACAAACCAATTCTGTGCTTTTAAAATCGACTTAGACTCATTTTTCCATTTTATTTAATATTTTATTTCTGCTTGAACATATATATTTTCAAAGATGGTACACTTTTTATGAACATTGTATTATTCTAAAGTCATCTTTGCATGTCTCATTACATTTCTTGTTATTATTGCAGTAGTAGCCAATATATATGTAGGCTCATAAAAATTAGGCATTATGGGCCAGAAGGATATGCTGCCTTTAAATATGAACTCTCAACACAATTCGTTTTCTCTTTTAGCTTCATATAAACCTTCTTAGTGGTTAAGTAACCTTTACTCTGAATTTCAATGATACGTGAATGAAAAAAGAATCTGTTTTCACAAAGAGGAGGCTTAATTTTGTATATTTAAGCACAGTTTGCTATTTCACAATACTACTAGAACCAGAATAAACACTGCATTTTAAAACTTTATGGAACTAATTTATAGTGTAGGGCAGGCACAAACTTGATCTCATGGCAGCAAAATTTTATGTTTCCATTTCAGCAATACTGCCTAACATAATAATATCAGGCCAGCAAATCTTAAATATAAGTTAAGCTAACATGATCCATTGCCTTATAAAGCTAGAGCACCCTGTGGAGTCATGCTGAATATGCCAAGTGATTTTTCAAAATTTAATCATCCTAAATGTCAGATAAAGGTGCTTTTGCTGTCACTCTTTAAAACTGGGGCAAAAATCCCAAGTGTGCCTGCAAGTTATAAAGAAAGCCTCTTCTTAATACTTATATTAAATAAACAACATCCTTTCCAATCACCATTCATTTTGCTAGTCACAGTAAATAAAAACATATTATAATGCTATAAAGCAAATTCAAGACAAAAACTTATTTTTTAAAAGTAAAACTACAGGCATCTCCCTAGAAAGACACAAATTTCTTTTTTTTTTTTTTTTTTAAAGATTTTATTTATTTATTTGAGAGAGAGAGAATGAGAGAGAGCACATGAGAGGGGGGAGGGTCAGAGGGAGAAGCAGACTCCCTGCTGAGCAGGGAGCCCGATGCGGGACTCGATCCCTGGACTCCAGGATCATGACCTGAGCCGAAGGCAGTCGCTTAACCAACTGAGCCACCCAGGCGCCCCGAAAGACACAAATTTCTTATAACCACCAGGTAAATTTGAATTTATTCTTTGGTCACTTCTGGCTCTGGCAGAAGTTTTGCAGCTTTAGAAATAACTTATTATGAACATAAACTCAACTGTCCTCCACAAAAATATCTGCAAGTGGAATCAAACAATAAATAAAAAGTACGATACATCACAACACAGTGGAATTTATTCCAACAATTCAAGGCAGCTACAACAATCTATGTATCAATCAATGTGATTCACCATATTAAGAGAGCTAACAAGAAAAAGCTCAAGATCCTATCAATAAATGGAGAGAAAAGCATCTGAAAAAAAATCAGTTTATGATAAACTCTCACTAAATCTGGAATAAAAGGGAATCCCTCCATCTGACAAGGATATCTATAACAACCTACTTTTAACATCATACTTAAAAGTGAAGGCCTGGGCGCCTGGGTGGCTGAGTTGGTTAAGAGACTGCCTTCTGGGGGCGCCTGGGTGGCTCAGTCAGTTAAGCGGCTGCCTTCGGCTCAGGTCATGATCCCAGGGTCCTGGGATCGAGCCCCACATCCGGCTCCCTGCTCCGCGGGAAGCCTGCTTCTCCCTCTGCCACTCCCCCTGCTTGTGTTCCCTCTCTCGCTGTGTCTCTCTCTGTCAAATAAATAAAATCTTTAAAAAAAAAAAAAAAGAGACTGCCTTCGGCTCAGGTCATGATCCTGGAGTCCTGGGATCGAGTCCCGCATCGGGCTCCCTGCTTGGCAGGGAGCCTGCTTCTCCCTCTGACCCTCCCCCCTCTCATGTGCTGTCTCTCTCATTCTCTCTGTCTCAAATAAATAAATAAAATCTTAAAAAAAAAAAAAAAAGTGAAGGCCTGTATGGTTTATCCCTAAGATCAGCAACAAGGCAAGAAGACTCTCTCTTGACTCATATTCAGTATTGCTCTAGATATGGTAGCCAATGCAATGATCAAGTCAAATAAATTAAAAGTATACATAATATCAAAGTAGAAATAAAATGTTTTCTATTCACAGATGAAATGACTATGTGGAAAATCTGAAAAACTCAAAAAATTTTCTGTAACAAATACATGAGTTTATCAAGTCTTAGGATACAAAATGAACATAAAAATATCAATTTTCTTTCTATGAACCATTGGAATTAAGAAAATAAATATCATTTACCATAGCACTAAAGAAAATTAAAATAGTAGGTAAAAATCTAACATATAAAAATATGTTCAGGATCTAGATGTTGAAAACTATAAAACAGGAAGGAAACCAATTAATAAAATAAATGAAGAGATATACCAGGTTCTTGGACTGGAAGACTTAATATTGTTAAGAAAGAAATTATTCCCAATTTGATCGGTAGATTCAAGTGCAATCCTAATTATAATTCCAGCAGGATTTTTTTTAAAATTTTATTTATTTATTTGAGAGAGAGCAGGAGTGGGGGGGCGGGAAGGGGCAGAGGAAGATGGGAGAAGCTGACTCCCTGCTGAGCAGGAAGCCCGATGTGGGGTTCTATCCCAGGACCCCGAGATCATGACCCGAGAGGAAGGCAGATGCTTAACCTACTGAGCCACCCAGGCGCCGCCCCTCCAGCAGGATTTTTGAGGATATCTGTAACTGACTCTAAAATTTATATGGAAATACAGAGAAACTTCAATGGACAAAAATGATTTCGAAACTGCAGAACAAATTTGGAAGATTTACACATCTCAATTTAAATGTTTACTTGAAAGCAACAGTAATCAAGACTGTGGTACTGGTGAAGACTAGATCCACTGATTGATGGAAAAGAACAGACCAGGAAGAGACCACAAACTTTAGTCAACAGATGCCTCTTTCTCTCTCTGCGTCCAACCTCCACCCTCTCTCTATATATATTTCATCTATCCCCCACAAATTCCAGCAATACCTGAAATCCGGTTTGGCGTGCAGGTGGCGCAGGGGACTGTCGCACATCATCTGCAGTTCACCTTGCGGTCCACCAGCTCCCGGATATTGTTGACGCCATGTTTGACCATTAGACACTCCAGGGAGAGACACCAAGCAATGATGCACAGTTTGTCTGGCAGTCCCATGGACAGCAGCATCTCAGGGCAGAAGAGCCTGGGAACTCTGGGCTCCGCCCACTTCTTTAGGCCTTGGTGTTAGCTGAACACCACACTTAAAACATGCTGGACTCCGTGCAGGAGTTGTAGGTTGGCTTGAAGTGGTTAGGTGATAGCCAGCTTGGTGAAGAACAGCCGCATGTCGGCCCTCAGATGGCTCACAATGAGCCCCGGTCAGCCACAATGCCCCCGATCTGGCGGAACTCGGTCAAGTTCCTGGTGCCCAGGTCTCGTTCTGAATCCACAGTCCAAGGAAAAGGACTTGCCTCTCGTGAGGGCTTTTTTCTGGGTCAGGAGATGGAGGGCGCAGCAGCGGCTGACGTCATGTGCATGCGCAGCAGGGTTTTCCCGCCTCTTCCCGCTTCCTGTTGTGCAAGCACCCGGGAGCCAGCTCTCTGTACGGTGAGAGCAGGTATTTGACCCTTTGGGGAAAAAAAAAAAAAAGAGAGGGAGGGAGAGAAAGAGAGAGAGAAAAAGAAAGAAGAACGAACTTAACTGTGGTTATCACCGCAATCATTATTTTTTAAATCGTTTCTAGTTAAAGTTTTTGGTTTTTTTTTTTTTGGAAAGGGGCGTGTTATGTTTAACTCCCAAGTTGATTGGATAAATATTAGACAAGCAGTTAGCATTTGAGAATCCTGTTCTGAAAAACAGTAAATTATTTGGTAAACCTCCTGCAGATAATTTAAATCATTGGTTCTCATAAATATCAGCCACATTTTACATATAAAGTATTATTAAATGCAAATTTTACTCTTAGAAGTTTTTACATAATAGAATTTGTATTTTTTAAAACATACTGGAGTATTTATAAGCATAGATATTAAAAGAAAACCCAAACCAGTATATTAAAAAATATATATATATGTGAGTGATTCAAAAAGCATAATTACTTAATTCAATATTCATATATTAAATTACCAAAATGGTTGCATAATTTATGTGCCAGTAAGGCATATCAGTATAATATGCTTACATATCAACTATATTACATGAACTAATGATGCAGAATATTAAAATTTGCAGATGTAAATATCACTATTTTTCAGAGGTAATATGTAATTAACTTTATTGAAGTATAATTTACATATAATAATAAACATCCATTTTAATTATATGCTTTGACAAGTTTTGACAAATGTATACGCCCAGGTGATAATCAGTACAATCAAAACAGGATAATTCCTTGGATCAAGGACAGTATATTTTTACCTTTATTCTAACTGTTGAAACCAGTCTCCATTGTGGATTTGACAACATGAGGAGGAGATTTCTCTACTTTTACACCTAGATTTCATTTTTATAATATTGTAAAACACTAATGGATTTGTAATAAAGTGATATGATTCTATTTCCTTCAACACTACTTATGAGCCTGATGGCCCGAGACTACAGTACCTTGAATCTCTCAATTTTCCTATCTACTCTGAAGACAATAATACTTGTTCTGTAAGAGTTTTCATGAAAATCAAATGAGATAATATATTGAAAATATTTAAAAAATAATAAACAGTAGACAAATATGTATTGTTTAATATAATTATTAATTCAGCAGGAGATTTATACTTAACTCCTGGTACAATTTCCTGACAAGGTTTTGCCCTCTGGTTTTCTATTCACTTCTATAAATATAGGATTCTATAGAGGGTCACTGAGACTCATAGGAAGCATGTTAATTCCTACAGAACACAGAAATAAACGTCAGCTAGGAGAACCTTTCTGAAAGCACAAAAGTGGCAGATGAGCCCTCATTCCTGCCCTCTGCATGAAAGTTAAGAGAAACTTGCCAGTGACAGGAATTCTACAGTCTAATTCTCAGCCAACGAATTCTGTAAGGTGAGCAGAAATTTCAAATGATATATACATGATGTTTCCTATTTGAAATGTTTTTGAGATAATGATCATGCTGATTGGTGAAAATTCTGTTAAATTTCTAAGTAGAACTCAGGAGATCATGACAAATCAGAGAAAACTTCATGTCATTTTAAAAGTTTACTAGAAAATATTAGGAAACAAAAATAGAGCTCTAGAAGTAGTTATGAATACAATCCCCCAGTGAAGGGAAAGGAATATAGTGACAGGTCATTAAGTCTGCTCCCCATTATGCCCAGGTGTTAGAGGATACAGAACATTCTCACTCACCCTCAGTGTTATAATGTCATTTTCTAAAGTGGTGCCATTTTAGGGAGCTGGAACTGCTCAAAATGATACGGCATGGATCCAACGCTCACTTCATAATTGCTGAAATCTGCAAATGGCATTCCAAATATTTTGATGCTACTGAAGAGAAGGGTGATTACATTGGCCATGACATGCCTTTCCTACACAGTTGTTAGTTGGCAAAAGTAAGTTTAATGTTTGCAGCAGGCTTTTAAAGACTGGGAAATTTTCATTGTGTCAGAACTGTGAAAGCACAGGAAAAAGTTTAGGCATGAAAATATTTCTTTCCAATGTGTAAAATATATTACTCATTAAGGACTGTGTTTTTCATGTAACAGTCCATGATGACTTAAATCCCAGCCTACTTCTCCCTCTCCCACTCCCCCTGCTTGTGTTCCTGCTCTATCTCTGTCTCTGTCAAATAAATAAATAAAATCTTAAAAAAAAAAAATCCCAGTTGAATATTTAGTTATTATGAAAGAGGGTGAATTTGTTCTTTGTTCAACTCCCTTTAAAGCCAAATTTTACCAAAGCTTGGACTCCTGATGTCATTGTGTAGTATTTAAAATCTAAGTGAGTTCTGCTTCTATGTAAAGAGACCATTGCAACCTCCTAATAAAAACTCATTTTATCTGGCCATGTATTGAACATTTACTATAAGGTAAGCACTTTGCTAAGCATATCCTTAAAATATTCAACTTTATTGAGATATATTTTTCATATGATAGAATTCAATTACTAAAGTTTATACTTTGATGGGTTTTGACAAATGAATATGGTTTTGTAATGCTGTCACAATCAAGCTACAGAACATTTCCTGTGCTTTTGAAAGTTCCCTCATGGTCCCTTTCCAATTAAGACCCTCCCCCAAACCCAGCATCTAGCAACAACTGGTTTGCTTTGTGCCATGATAATTTTGCTTTTTCTAGAATTTTATATAAACAGGACAAAACAGTATGTAGTCATTTGTGTCTGCCTTTATTCATATAGCATAATGCTTTTAAGATTCATTTATGTTGTGGTTTGCATCAGCAGTTCACTGTTTTTATCCGGTTGTATTTCATTGTAAGAATATAACTGCGCTTATCCATTCACCATTTGATGGACATTTAGATTGTTTCCAGCTTTGAGCTATTATGAAATAGCTGCTATGAACATTTGCATACAAATCGCTGCATGGACCTATGTTTTCTTTTCTCTTGGGTAAATACCTAGGAGTGGATTGTTGAGTGACATAGGAAATGTAGCTTAATTATGTAAGAACCAACACACTGTTTTCTAAAATGGCTACTCCATTTTGCATTTCTATGCCCATACTTGGCATCCTTGTTAATATTGGTTTTCTGTCTTTTTAATTTAGCTCTTCTAGTATTTATTTTAGCTATTCTAGTGGGAGGTGGTCTCTCATTGATTTCAGTTTGCATTTTCTAACAACTAATAATAATGAGCCACTTTTAATGGGCTCATTGGCCGTTGAATATTATTTTTTGATTAAAATGTCTCTCAGATCTTTTACACATATTATAAATTGGTTTATTATTATTGTTGAGTTGTAAGAATTATTATCTAGATATAAATCCTTATAAACATAAATATGTATAATATTTTATAAATATAAATAAATACTAATTATTCTTCTAGTCTGTATCTTCATTTTCACTTTTTTAACAATGGTACGAGCACATTTTTAAATTTTTGCTGTTATCTGTATATGTATTCTATATATGGTTCATATTCTTTTCATCTGAAGAATCATTCCCCTAACCAAAGCCACAAATTTCCTTCTATGCTCTTCTTCTAGAATCTTTATAGATTTAGTTTTTACATTTAGGTCTATAATCAATTTCAATTTTTTTTTTTTTTTTTATATAGAGTGCAAGGTAGTTATCTTAGCCCAGGCTGCTATAACAAATACCCTAAACTGAGTGGCTTCACATATATTTATTTCTCATAGTTCTAGAGGCTGGGAAGTCCATCATCAGGGTACTGACGTATTCAGTTCTTGGTGAGGCCCTCTTCCTACCTTACAGACAGCTACCTTCTCCCTGTATCCTCACAAGGCAGAGAAAAAGAGAAAACTGGTTTCTTCCTCTTAATCTCTAATCTCATCACGAGGGCTCCACTTTCATGGCCATCTAATAACCTCCAAAAGGACCTATCTGCTAATACCCATCATATTGGAGATTGACAAAGTTTCTAAGATTATTCCATACCCAATGAATTACTTTGGAACAGCTATCAAAAATCAATTGATTGGTCTATTTCTGGACTCTATTCCATTGTTGAATGTTTTACAATATATGTTATTGTATGTATGCTATATAATTTAATAATGATACCTAATTATTTTATTATATGTAACACGTTCACCAGTGGAATAGAATATACCTCGATAAAACTGTTTTAGTGCTTTAATATTATATATACTTAATATTCTATATAACATGTATTTTATATTATGCCTTGATAAAGCTGTTTTCATGCTTTAATATTATGTATACTTAATATTCTATATAATATGTATTTTATATTATGCTATAACACATTATTTAATATTGTATATAATTACATATATAACAGTAAAGCACTAAAGCAGCTTTATTGAGGTATATTTTTCATACAATAAAATTTATTCACTGAAGTTTATGCATTGATGGGTTTTAATGACACACTTTTGAATATTATGGCTTTTTAGTAAGTCTTTAAAACAGAGTTCTTCTCCACCTTTGTTCTGTTTTAAAACTGTTCTGCAATTTTAGTTATTCCATGTTCATTGCTCCTCTCTATATATTTTTGGATCAGCTTATCAATTTCTACAAAGAAAAAAAAACACCCAAACTTTTGGAATTTTGATTTGGATTTCTTGGAAACTGTAGGTAAATTTTGGGGAAATTGAGATCTTAAAAATGTTGAGATATTTAATACAGTATCATGGAGAAATTTCCATTTATTTGAGTCTTATTAAATTTACTTCAACAATGTCTAGTAGTTTTTAGTATCTAAGCCTTATATATATTTACATTTTTAAATTTCAGTATTCTATGTTTGATGCAATATGTGTGATATTTAAATACTCTAAATTTTATTGGTAATATTTAGAAAAAAAATCTATTTTTTAAATATTGACTTTCTGTTCAATAAACTCGTAAACTCATTTTTGTAAAGGTTTTATTTTTAAGTAAACTCTATACCCAACATGGGGCTCAAACTCCTAACCCCAGGATCAAGAGTTGCATATTCCACTGACTGAGCCAGCCAGGAGCCCCTGTAAACTCATTTATTATGTAGTTTTTTTAAAGGTACCTTGTCATTTTCTACATGATCATGTCATATGCAAACAAACTTACATCTTACTTTATGATATGTATGCTTTTATTTCTTTTTTCCTTTTTTTTTACTTACTAGAAACTGAGTTTAGGGGTGCCTGGATGGCTCAGTCGGTTAAGAGTCTGCCTTCAGTTCAGGTCATGATCCCAGGTTCTGGGATCCAGCCCCATGTTGGGCTTCCTACTCAATGGGGAGTCTGGGTCTCCATCTCTCTCTGCTCCTCCCCCATCTTGTGCTCGCATTCTCTCTCTTTCTCATTCTCTCTCAAGTAAATAAAAAAAATCTGTAAAAAAAAGAAACTAAGTCTAATGATAAATAAAAGCAGAGATAGTAAACAACATTGCCTTATTCCTAATCTTAGGAGAAAAACTTTAAATTTTTCATTATTAAGAATGATATGAGCCGTGGATTTTTCATACTTTCCCTTTACCAGCTTTAGAAATGCTCTTTCATTTCTAATTTGGCAAGATTTTACCATGAATGGATGTTGAATTTTTTAAGTGCTTTACAATATCTATTGATATGATTTTTAGATTTTTCTTTTTATTGTTTTAATAAATTGAATTACATAGATTGGTTTCCAAATGTCAATCTTGCATTTCTGGGATAAATTGTACTTAAACCTGGTGATTATTTTTTTATACATATGGATAGATTTGATTTCTTACTATTTAGTTTAGAATTTTTGCATCTGTGTCACGGTGAATATCAGTGTTTAGTATTCATTTTTTGTAATAGCTTCACAAGATTTTGTTATCATGGTAATGATCACATCCTAAAATTCATTGGGAAATGTTCCCTTCTGTTCTATAACTTGTAAAAACTTGTAAAAAAATTGATGTATTTCTTCCTCAAGTATTTGGTAGAATTGATCATTGAAGTGATCTGTGCTTGAGGTTTTCTAAGTGGGTAGGTTGTTACGTATAGAGTCTGTTTCTTTAGTTGATGTGGGCAGTTGTGATTATCTATTTCTTCTTGAGTAAACTTTCATAGTGTGGTACTTTAAGGAACTTTTATATTCCATCTAATCATTCAGTTTTAGAATTGTTCATAATATACCTTTATCATCATTTTAATGTCTATTGGATCTAGAATGTTGTTCTCTTCTTTCATGCCTGATAATGAATATTTGGGTTTCTTTCTCTTCTTTTTTAAAAGATCAGTCTAGCCAGATAGCTATCAATTTTATAAACTTTGTGAACTCAGATTTTGCTTTTTCTATTTTGATTTTCTCTTAATTATCTCCACCTTTGCCATTGCTGTTTCCTTATTCCTGCTTCTTAGGAGTTAATTTGTTCTTCTGTCAAGCTTATTAAGGTATATGCATAGTTCATTGAATTGAGACCTTATTTTCCCTCTAATATAAATATTTAAAGATACAAATTTTCCTGTAAGTACTGCTTTAACTATATCCCACACTTTTTTTTTTTTTTTAAGTAGGCTCCACACCCAGCATGGAGCCGAACGCAGGGCTTGAACTCACAACCCTGAGATCAAGACCTGAGCTGAGGGCACCTGGGTGGCTCAGTCGTTAGGCTTCTGCCTTCGGCTCAGGTCGTGATCCCAGGGTGCTGGGATTGAGCCCCACGTCAGGCTCCCTGCTCCGCAGGAAGCCTGCTTCTCCCTCTCCCACTCCCCCTGCTTGTGTTCCCTCTATTGCTGTCTCTCTCTCTGTCAAATAAATAAATAAAATCTTAAAAAAAAAAAAAAAAAAGACCTGAGCTGAGATCGAGTTGGATGTTTAACCAACTAAGCAACCCAGGCACCCCACACATAATTTGATATATTGTCTTTTCTTCTTAATTCAGATCAATATATTTTCTAACCTCATTAGTTATTTTTATTATGACACATTAATACATGGATTTCTTAAAAATGTCTTGTTACTTGCAATTTTCTGTATGACTTTGTTATTTATATTTTGATTCTATATGGTCAAAGCACTTAATGCTGATTAATTTCAGTGCTTTTAATTCATCAGATCTTGCTTTATGGCCATAAATATGGTCTCCTTTATGAACTATCTCTTGAGCAGCTCAAAATAAGGTACATCCTACTACTGAAGGGTTGTATGATCAGGTTTAGTAATCATGTTTTTGTGGTCACATTGTAGTCTTACTGATTTTTTTGTTTACTTGTTAGTTACTGAGAGAGGTATCAAAATCTATTACTATTTTTGAAGGTTTTGTTATTTTTCCTTGCACTTCTATAATTTTCTGCTTTAGGTATTTTGAAACTCTCCTATTAAGTTAGTATATATTCAAGATCTTTATGATCTCTTGGTGAATATATTTTTAACATTTTGAAATGTTTCTCTGCATGCCTAGTAATATTCCTTCTGAACGGTTTATCTGATAATCTATCCACTCCAGCTTTCTTCAGTTTCTCTTAGTGCTTGCATATATATTCATTTTCTTGTCTTATTTTGATAACTTTTTATTTTAAAATAGTGTTAGATTTATACAGGAAAATTGTTAAGGTAATACAGACAGCTGCTATATAACAAAAACCCAGTATGTCACATTACTAACAATTTAGATATGGCAAATTTGTTCAAATTAATGAGGCAGTATTAATACATTAATATTAACTGAAGTCCATAGTTTGCTCAGATACCCTTAGTATTTATT
Source organism: Neomonachus schauinslandi (assembly GCF_002201575.2). Taxonomy (NCBI): domain Eukaryota; kingdom Metazoa; phylum Chordata; class Mammalia; order Carnivora; family Phocidae; genus Neomonachus; species Neomonachus schauinslandi. The sequence goes on along the minus strand of NC_058406.1, from coordinate 87,315,981 downwards.
TAATATCCTTTTTCTGTCCCTGGATCTTATCAAGTATACCACATTAATTTAGTCATTACATCTCTTGGCATCTCTTAGCAGTAACAACAGTTTCTCAGATTTTCATTGTTTCTGATGACCTTGACAGTTTTGAGAAGGACTGATCATGTATTTTGTAGAATGCTCCTTATTTACAATTTGTCTGATGTTTTTCTCATGATTCGAATAGGATAATGGCTTTCTGGAAGGTAGACTGTAGAGATAAAATGCCATTCTCATCACATTGTTTCAAGAACATATATTAACAATAATACATATGACTACTGATGTTTACTTTAATCACTTAGTTCAGGTAATGTATGTCAGGTTTCTCCACTGTAAAAATAATACTTTTCTCCTTTCAATACTGTACTCTATGGAATGAAATCACTGTATGAAATCCACACTTAAAGATTGGAGAGTTATTCAATTTTTGGAATTGTTTTAATAAAAAAACTTGTACATTCTCTCCCTTTAATTTATTTATTCACTTATTTATACCAATGTGGATACATGGATGCTTATATTATAGTTTGGAATAAAATCCAATAATACTTCATTTATTTGTTGCTCTTGCTTTCTTCAGTTTTGGGTGATTATGAAGATGCTGTAAACAATTACATTCTGACTTGTGTGTGGAAATAATTTTCAAATAATTTGGATAAATACTTAGGATCCTAATTTTATGTTAAACTGTGTTTAGGTTTGTCAGAAACTACCAAATGACTTCTAAAACAGCTCTAATTTTGCAAAGAATGAGAGTTCCTGTTGCTCTGTGTCCTCCCCAGCAAATGGTTTTGTAAGTGATGACGATGATGATGATGATTTTAAGACTATAGCCATTATATTATTTGTGTCGTGGTTGGTCTTAAAATGTCTTCATTTTGCCCTTATTTTTAAAAAACATGGTATAGAAATCTAGGTTGACAGTTTTATTTTTTTCTACCACCTTGAGAAAGTAATTTCATTTTCTCATTTGCTTAGTTTCTGATGAAAAATTTTCTGTCATCCTTATCTGTGTTCTGTTTATATAGTGTATTTTTCTTCTGACTTTATTTTTAAAAAATATTTTGTCCTTATTACTCACTGCTTTATTTGCAATTGGGTTTTGATATGTCTGCTTATTGATTTCTTTATATTTATTCTACTTCAAGTTTATTTAATGACTTGGATGTATGGATTTATACTTTTCATCAAATTTGGAAAGAACTTGGGATGTTACTTTTGAAATATTTGTTCATTTTCCTTTCTTTTCTGAGGCTCCATTTATTAAATTGCTAGGTATTACCTCATGGATCTATAGCCTCTGTACATTTTTTTTTATCTTTAGAGCACTGAACTTATGTTTCACAGTTTTCATTGACATTCACTGATTTGCCTACTCACAGGGCCTGTTGTAGGCCTCCTTTGGGTGTTCATGGGGAAGATTTTAGATAGGGGTTAAGACTCAGATAGGCCCCTTAGCAGAGCACAGAAGAAAAGTGATAAAGTAAAGCTTTCCATTACAGCCAACTATTTTCATTAAGTTGTGTTTCAAGTTATAGTAAAGATGTAAAATAGAAATTAAATGAAAATAGAGAAGTCAGGTTTCTTTTTAGGGAAATATTATTTTTTCTAGTAGTGGGCTTTATCCATTTTAGAAGGAGAAGATGAAAATGATGGAGGTACAAGGGTTAGCTATCAGAACAAAGCACTAGAATTAGGTGATCAGGGAAGTCAGCATATTAAAAAACACCCATTTCTTCACAGAATTATCTCTTAGGTGAAGATTGTTAATCAGTTATAGTTTAGAGATTTGGAGTAGAAAATTCATATTTTGCTGAACTACATCATATTTAGTGGAATATACCCACTAGGTAGTTCTTAAGTCATTCAGCTCAAGATAATATGTGAGCCTAGAGACAGGGGAGAAGTTCAGGGGCAGCTAGTATAGGTAACTCAATCAACTGTCACAGTTTAAAAAAAGCAATATTTCACCAGAAGGGATGAGTTAATGGGCAGAAGATAAGGACCTGAGCTGGCTGAACTCTGTGGAGACTGAAGTTATTACAGTAACCATCATGAGGCTCTGGTGTCTACTTGTTTTCTGGAGGCAAAATAAATAGAAGGTTTGGTCTATTACTCATAGATTTTCCTTCCATTCTCCTAACTGCTTTTTCAGTTCTCCCCTACACATGCCATTTCTCACATGCTATGAAAAACACTTGGAACTTATTCTGAAGTAGGGTAATAAATGTGAGAGAACTGTAAAATTACCTGTCAAAGAATTTCAAGAATAGGCCTCTAGAGGGCAACAATAGAAATCACAACTTTGTCTTACATTAATCAGAACAGTTTAAAGGCCTCAGCTACTTTTCAGAGGTGATCCTGGAAACTATATGGTAGATATGCATAAACAATTATCTATTCTCTGTGGAAAACTCGACTTCCATTTGATAAGCAGTCCTAAAATTGGCTTTTTATTTTTTAAATTATATAGGAACCACTCCTCCAACTTCATATGTCGAAATCTTCACTTAATCTAATTAAAGGTGAGCCAAAAAAGTCTTCATTAGAGAGGAAAGAAAGTGAAATAACAATTATCTGCCATAACATACGCTTAGTAGATCTCATTTTCTCTAATTATGAATGGAATATAAAAGGATACATAGAACATAGAATTGCTGGGGCACCTGGGTGGCTGTCAGTTGAGTATCTGCCTTCAGCTCAGGTCATGATCCCAGGGTCTTGAGATGGAGCCCCACATTGGGCTCCCTGCTTGGCGGGGAGTCTGTTTTTCTCTCTCCCCAGCTCATGCACTCTTTCTCAAATAAATAAATAAAATCTAAAAAAAAAAATTGTTAATACCTCTCTCTCTCTCTCTCTCCCTCCCTCCCTCTCTCTCTCATACACACTGTCACACCAAAATATGATTTACACATTTTTACAATAGGACATTCATTAACAGAGAACTACAAGAGTATCTCATTCACCTTTGCATCACCAGGACATAAATAGTTCTTGGTGTTCATTCATCTAGTTCTCATTAACTCTTATTTTGAATAAAGTAGTTACTATTTCAAAATTCCTTTCCAAATGTAAAACATTTAAAGCCATGAGAAAAATAAAATGTCTTTCAAAACATCTTTTGATGGTAGTGATGATACCAAAAATCTGAACCTCTCAATTTCACAATGTCCCTTCATGCTGGGGTTTAAATAAATTAACATGTATAAAGAAACCAGTATGGAACTTGACATGTAGTAGATATTGAAGGAAATTACTTTTTCTCCTTCCCTTCTCTATTTTGGATTATATAACTATAAATACACATGGAAATCCTACAATACTAGGATTTTAGACTGTTACAGAAAAGAACCTTGTTAATCATAGATTTCCTGGTTTGTGAGGTAAGCAGTATAAAATAACATAGACCTTTGAAGCTAGAATACACAATTCCCTTTAATAATCTGAGTGTGCTTGTTTAGTGACTCAATTAAAAAATCATCATTCATTTCACTAAATACTTTAGATACTTCTTCTGTCAGTCTCGCTTTAGATTGGAGAATATTGCATGCAAACAAATAGGAAATCATTAAAGAACATTTATGTGCTCACTGGTCATCTTGAATGGCCTTTTAAAAGTCAGTTTAAGTGACTATTGCAATACTGGAAAGGAGTAATTAAAATGAGGGGTGAAAATTACAAATCTTCAGTCATCTTCTGATATGGCACCCTTTACAAAGGTACAATATGCAGAATTTCCTTAACAAGGCTAGGTTCTAATCTCTAAAGCCCTATGATTAATAATAATAATAATTTCATAAATGTATGAAGAAAGTTTTTCTCATTCAGGCTATAGTCATGTTATTAAGAATTAACAGGAAAACACAATTTACTAGTCATCATTTAGAAGGACTTCATCTAAACAATGAAAATTAAGGAAGAGGTTATTACAGTTTCATCAGTACAGATGGCTTATAGTGAATAGCTTTCTTTGAAGATGAAATAATGAAAAGCTTGAAGTTTGTGTGCAAAGGTGAGAAAAAAGAAGGTAGGATGTGGCTACAGCAAATAACCATGAATGTTTTTCTATCATCTGCAAAATAAAAGACCAAGGATGAGCTTGAAGATAATATCTTTTGTCACTTGGAATGACAGTGTCCTTTGCAGCTCAAAACTCTAATTCTAGAGGGATAATGAAAGAAAACATAGATAATTCTGTTACTTTTTTTAAAAAAAATAGGTCACTACTCAATATATTCAGATCTTAACTGTATGAGATAACTGTCATAGCGAACAACTCAAATGCCTTGTGAGCTAGTGCTGTGTGAAATTAGACCAAAATTTTTTCATCTCACCTAGGGAGTGATGTTTCAGGCAAGCAAACCATAGCAGTCCTGTTTCAGTAAACTCTGAAATGAGTATATTGAAAATAAATGTTAAAATATTCTGAAAAGCTAGTAAGTTTGGGTTATCCTGTTTATAGCACATCTAACAAGACAGGGGTCTATACTCAACATTATTAGATAAGAAGAAATGAGAAAGGGATGAAGCCCCTCTTCCCTTCTTTCATTACAAATGGATAATAACTGCCCCTGCACAGGTAATGTTGCTTGAAGAAAGGCAGCCCGGTGCTGCTACTCAGGAATAGTGATGGACAAATCATATGGGTGCTTCACAGCTATTCATAGCATCTTCTTTCTCCCTACTTAAAATGATTCTAGTTTCCAACTCAGGTTTTTGTTTCTTTCTCATTACTCTCTTGCCTTAGGATCTAGCTGTATTCCAATATAATCGCCCCCCCCCCCAGTCAGATGTCCAATATGCAGTCACTAAAACTCAATTTTTACTCTTGGCCAGTTCTCGGTTTTGAATGTGGGTATAAGGCATGAAGGAATATTAGAATTTGAACTCCAACTGGAGCATTTACATAGGTTTGTTTATACATCACATATGCATTACTAAGCTAATATTTTAGGAATTCAGACACAACAAACCATAATTTAATGTTCTTTTCTTTGAAATCCCAGTGTATCTGATTTATGAAGTGATTATTGTAATTCTCAGGCAATACATTGAAAAAGTGCTGTGTTAGCTCCTATCTGGGTTTAGTATTGGGCATAGTGTAATGCATACTGTGCTTTGGATGAAATGTATTGACATGGTGTAAAATGCTGAAAGGAAATCCTGCGTATTTTCTCATTGTACCATTTTCTTTGTGAATTCTTTAAAACATAAACTAAGAATTTTGATCTATTTGAAAATAAGCTTGAGTCTTCTTTTCCTTTGCAAATAATTACCTATGTAAGTTATAAACCTTATTTCTTAACATACCATTTTTAAATTTTTTATTTAATCCTTTTTTTTTTTTTTCACCCTGGGGGACTATTTTCAAGACTCAAAGGAAAGCATGTACCTGACACATGCACTTTGAAACAATTATTTGTCCTCTTCTGTCCACACAAATACACCTGTTTAGATCTACCAGGCTTCCTCGTTATTCAGCAGCTCTCCATATTAAAATGCCTGGAAAGACTTACATGAGAAATAAACAAAGCTGTAAGTCAGTAAGAAGGGCATTCTCAGAGAATGGGTTGAGATGATAAGTGTGTCTCACATCAGGTGAGATATGTGTTCTTCTTTCTGTACTATCATACTCTTCTTGCAGGGATTAAATATTCAATAATATTTAATCAACAATATTACATCAATCAGATTATTTATAATATATATTCTAACTTATGCATAATTATAAATATAAAACATAGCTCTCTAGTATAAAGCATTAAAGATTAATAATGATAAAATTTAAACATATAATATTTAGTCTCTCTGTTCTCTGGAAATATTACAAGCCAAATTTTCAAGGATCCCCTAGGCATAATCCCTTTAAAGCATAAAATATATGCTCTTAACTAAAAATTTTTTATGGACTTCTCCACTTTTCAGGAATGTTATTTTTAATGTCCTTATAATGATAATGTCCTGACAAGCAAGAATCCTATCATAGTAAGTGCCTATTTTAGGCTGTAGTTTCATCTTATCATCCATCTTAATATGACTCTTATACTTTACACTTCTTCCTTCACTCTGCTTTGCACAATATTGCCCTCTAAAGTCTACTATAATAGACTCCCTGCTGCAGTACACCTTCATTTGAGACTTTACCATTTATGTCTCAGAATATGTGACCTTCCTTTTCCTCCCTTGGCAACATAAGAGTTTATCAAAATTTTTTTTATTATGTTATGTTAATCACCATACATTACATCATTGGTTTTTGATGTAGTGTTCCATGATTCGTTGTTTGCGTATAACACCCAGTGCTCCATTCAGTACGTGCCTTCTTTAATACCCATCACCAGGCTAGCCCATCCCCCCACCCCCTCCCCTCTAGAACCCTCAGTTTGTTTCTCAGAGTCCATAGTCTTTCATGGTTCCTCTCCCCCTCCGATTCCCCCCCTTCATTTTTCCCTTCCTACTATCTTCTTCTTTTTTTTTTTAACATATAATGTATTACTTGTTTCAGAGGTACAGATCTGTGATTCAACAGTCTTACACAATTCACAGCGCTCACCATAGCACATACCCTCTCCAATGTCTATCACCCAGCCACCCCATCCCTCCCACCCCAACCCCACTCCAGCAACCCTCAGTTTGTTTCCTGAGATTAAGAATTCCTCATATCAATGAGATCATATGATATATGTCTTTCTCTGATTGACTAAGAGTTTATCAAATTTAATGTAATTTGTGTTTTTTTGATGTTTTCACCATTATATGATGTTCCATTCAGGAACTACATTGCATTCCTGTTTTTACGTTTGTTCATTTCTGTATTCCTGCTCTTAGAACATATGTTGAAATTAGATTGAATGTACTATTTATTTAGTAAAGCATTTAAGCATTAGGGAATTTTTGCTTTGCCTTAAACTATTTAAAAATCATTTCACATTTAAATGAATTTCATTTTTTTTTTACTTGCTCTAATAATTATTCTTGCATCTAGATACTTCCAGTCCTGAACTTCTATAGATCGGTGTGCATTTAAGCTGAAATACATGTAAGATTTTTAATCCTCCCTATACATATGACTATCAATTGAAACTTACAGTGGCTTATGAAAAAGAAAAAAAGTTGGATAAATAAAAAATTATGTTTTCACAATAGCCATAATTCAAAAGAACTTTCTCTTTTCTCCTTTCATTAAAATATTATATAACACCAGCTATTAAACCATCAGTTACAGTCAGATAAAATAAAATCTGCATCAATTATTTCTTAAGAAAAATGTTTATGATCCACAGATTTGTATACAGATATCTTCTGTAAACTATTAAGTGCAACCATACTTTTAGATTTTCTTTAGCCTTATGTACTATAAATTCAATCATACCTAACTGGTTTTAAGGTTTAAATTGGTCATTGAATTTAAAATGCCACATCTGAAATTCTCATTATCCTTGTAGTAGCAGAAGTTCTGTTTCTGCTCCATGCCCATCCTATTGTATCTGTCAATAGAATATGTCACAGTGGATCACAAAGCATAATCTTCTCAATTATTGTCTCTATCTCTGAGGCTAAGGACAGAGTGTTTCATGTTCCATTTATCCTCTTGTCGAACATTTGTTTCAGGTTCTTTATATTCATGCTTCATGTATTGTTAATTCTTCCCCATATTTCTTTTTGACACTGAAGCTGTGGACATTAATCCTGTCGTGCCAATGCTCTGTTTTCATTTTATAAAATGTATTTACCTCCTTTGGATGTTTGGCTTTTATTCCATTTATCTTTTATTTTTTTTATCTTCCACTAGAAAATTTTTCCTATTCAGTCTGATTCAGAGAAAAATTTCCTCATGAAATTTATGTTTTAAAATTTAAAATTATGTACCAGACAACAGTTTCTGCCCTCTCATGTATTTTTTTCCTTCTAGATATTATGTGTTTCTCAGCTTTATGAGAACACCTTATATCAAAAGTTGCAGATACTGAAAAATGCTTTAGAAATACTATTAATCAGCGGGGAGCCTGCTTCTCCCTCTCCCTGTGCCACTCCCCCTTCTTGTGCTCTCTCACTCTCTCTGTCAAATAAATAAAATCTTTTAAAGAAAAAGAAATGTTGGGCGCCTGGGTGGCTCAGTTGGTTAAGCGACTGCCTTCAGCTCAGGTCATGATCCCAGGGTCCTGGGATCGAGTCCCGCATCGGGCTCCCTGCTCTGCGGGGAGCCTGCTTCTCCCTCTCCCACTCCCCCTGCTTGTGTTCCCTCTCTCACTGTGTCTCTCTCTGTCAAATAAATAAATAAAATCTTAAAAAAAAAGAAAAAGAAATGTTATTAATAATTTGTCTTAAGATAATGAAAAGACCAACAATAATTAAAGATAAATGAAAATTTTGCTTATTTTACTGGTAACAATGCATAGAAAATATGTAAAGTTTAGCAGTTTAAGTATTGTTTTGTGAACTTTTTGTTCCCTCAAAGTATTTTATATAAGCAGTTTTTCAGTTATTGAAAATTTGAAATATTGCATACATACAGAAAAGTGTACAACTCATAATTGTAAAGCCTGATGAATTTTCACAAAGTGAAATTTCGTCTGTTTAGCAATCAGCTAGATCAAGAAACAAATTCTTATGAGAACCCCCAAAAGCTCCCTCATGCCCCTTTCCTGTTGCAAGTTTTCTCCTGGAAGGGTAACCAGTGTTCTGATTTCTATTCTACATGGATTCATTTCCAGCTTCTTAAACTTTGTCCAAATCAAATCACTGTGTTTGACTTCTTAAATTCAGTGTTATGCTTCTGAGAGGAATTAAGTTTTGCTAGTAATTACCGAATTTCACTAGATAGTCATTTGGCTTGTTGTCAGAAGTTCATGTGTAATATGAGATATCTTGAGAAAACAGAGTTGCACAGTGTGAGTTAGTTGACAATCACTAATTTGTGTCTTTCAGGATAACATGACATATTACAGTTTACTTGTGCTCTACTTAATAGATCTGTGCATTTTATAACTTAGTGTTAATTAAACTAATTATCACAAAATATTCAAGTAATTTTAAAAGATCTGTGCAAAGGAAAGTATTTACAATAATGCTGAGGATACAATATTTATTTTTAATAATTCTACTTGCTTTAACATCTTTTTGTCTGATATTAGTATTACCACATCAGCTTTCTTTATTGTTTGCATGGTATATCTCTTTTTGTGCTTTTTTTTTTCCTCTTTATGTAACATCATTATATTTAAAATATGTGTCTTGAAAACAGCATATAGTTATGTTTAACTTTTCTTTAATCAAGTTTGACAATATCAATCTTTTACATAATTTACTCAATTTACATTTAATGCAATTACTTATATAGTTGAGTTTATGACTACCACATTACTATTTTATCAGTATATCAGTTTATATTATTCTTTCCTCTTTTCTTCTTTTATTTTTATTGCTTATTTAAGAAGAAGAAAGGAGGCAGTCTAGAAAGCATAGCAAAGTATCAGTCTTATCAATAGTGAGAGAAACAAGAACCAAGATGAAATGAAGCCAGACTCCCTGGCGTAATACTTACATTTGCTATGACAACACACAATCCCAAATTTATTTTATGGCTAACAGTAACAAATATTTACTTATTTGCTTGTATTTAGGAGGGCTGTGTGGGTCAGTTGCAGCTCTTCCAGCCTTTGTATACATCATCTCATTCCAGGCTTCAAGATGGAGCACCTCAGCCACTCAAATGTATTTAAAATGTTTTCTGAGATTTAGAGTACAACCTGTCTGTTTGTTCATATCCCATTAGTGAAAATAGATTGTATGGCCAAACCCAAATTTAATGCATCTGGAAAACATACTCTGTCTATAGCAAGGACAATGAAGGAGAATATAGTTGTGAACAAATTATATACCAAAATATGGATTAAGAAAATAGTAGAAAGTTACATTTTCTGGCAGATATGGAATAAAGGGTCTGAAAAGCTATCCCTTTACAAACAATGTTTTAAATACAATAAATGCTTGGCTTACATAAACAAACTTTTGCATCCAGGGGTAAATTTACCAAAAATTAAAGACAAAATCCAAGATCCCAAAAATAAAGAGTGAACTGAAAACCAAAGAGTAAGCTGATACTAAAGTGCAGGTAAACTTGGGGCATTCTCCAAATTTTGGGACCTGGAAGCTTGGGTTTTAATGACCACGTAAGTTATAAAAGACAAATACTTGGGTACAACTAACCAAGAGAGAAAATTATAATCCATCCCCCCTGATAAAAATGGGACAAAGTGCTACACACTGAGAAAAAAAATGAAGGCTAGAAACTATTCTAGCCACTGGAAGAGGAAGAAAAAAGGGAAATTTTTCTTCTAGTTTGAGCTATGAGTTTAAAATATAGGATAGTCTTCTGAGAATTTAAAATCAGTACTCTAGCCACAAGCAAAGTATTGTATAAAATCAGTATTACCAGCATTATTTGGACATTAACGCAAATTGGTACTGTTAGAATAAGGTGGCCTAATATATTTCCACAGAGTATGCAGTAGAAGGAGGATATTTTCAGGCATAACTTACAGTATTCTCCTTAACAGAACTGAAAACTAGGGGCGCCTGTGTGGATCAGTCAATTGAGCTTCTGCCTTTGGCCTGGGTCATGATCCCAGAGTCCCAGGATCCAGCCCTGCTCAGTGGAGAATCTGTCTCTCCCTCTGCCCCTCACCCCACTCGTGCTCTCTCTCTTACTCTCTCTCTCAAATAAATAAATAAAATCTTAAAAAAAAAAAAAACCTGAAAACTAATACTCATTTTTAGAACTTATACTACTAGCAAGGAATCAAACCACCATGAGAGAGAGTCAACAAAACGATGAAATATCTCAGTTAGACACCTAACGACTTCAAATAGGATTATTGTAAAGATAAAATAAGTTGGGCGCCTGGGTGGCTCAGTTGGTTAAGCGACTGCCTTCGGCTCAGGTCATGATCCTGGAGTCCCGGGATCGAGTCCCACATCCGGCTCCCTGCTCAGCAGGGAGTCTGCTTCTCCCTCTGACCCTCCTCCCTCTCATGCTCTCTGTCTCTCATTCTCTCTCTCGCAAATAAATAAAAATCTTAAAAAAAAAAAATTAAAAAAGATAAAATAAGTTAATTTTATTAAACAAAAAAAAAAAACAACAACCAAAAAACCCCACAACTTTTAATCTGAGTAATGAAAATATAGCATCAAAAAATAAGAAAACTTTGAAATTAAATTAAATACTACTTCTGGTAGTTAAAAATAAATTAAAAACCTAATTGATTCTGGTTTTTAGCTAATATAATAAATACTCCTGTAAATATTCTCATACAAAGATATATGTTTATATGCATATATATTTTTACATATATATTAGCATGTTTTAATTTCTCTTGGTTAAATACTTAGGAATGACATTTCTTGAGTCATGTAACAGGCTTACACTTAATTTTATAAGAAATTAAGAAATTTTATAAGAAACTTTTCTCCAAAATGGTTATGCAGTTTTCTGTTCTCACCATTAGTATATAAGAATTGTAATCACTCCACATTTGCATCATCTTTTAGCATTATTAGTTTTTTTTTTTATTTTAATGTTGACCATCCTAATGAGTAGGTTATGATGCATCTTATCATGTGTTACTGTTTACCAAGAGGTAAATAAATAAACTTCGGCATATCAGCAATAAAAAGAAACAGACTTGACCTATACATCAACATGGCTAAATCTCAAAAACGATATATTAAATAATACAGACACAAAAGAGTGAGTGTGGTCTGAATCTTTGTATGTGAAATTATAGAAAATGCAAACTGGAATATCAGTGGTTTTCTGAGTTCAAGAGTGGAGTGGGGGGTTGTCTGGAAAGAAACCTGAGGAAAAATTTGGATGATAGAAATATCTGTATGTTGACTGAGAAATATTCTGTGTATTTCTTGTTCTGGGGCTGTAGTAGTTTTAAAAACTCAACAATTTGTATAATCTAAATAGGTAATGTTTATTTTTTTACTTAAATAATGTCTCAATAAAAATTATTTAAAATATTTTAAAAATTAAACATGTGATTATAAATAGTTGAAGGGGCACCTGGGTGGCTCAGTAGGTTGAATGTCTGACTCTTGATTTTAGCTCAGGTCATGATCTCAGTGTCCTGAGATTGAGCCCCGAGTCAGGCTTCACGCTCAGAGAGGAGTCTGCTTGAGATTGTCTCCATCTCCTTCTGCCTCTCCCCACCCTCTAAAATAAATAAATCTTAAAAAAAATAGTTGAAAATAAATCAGTGAACCAGAAGGTAGATTTTTAGAAAACACTCAAATGCAACACAAAAATACAGGAGTAAAAGATGTTAAAGAGAAATAAAGATACACAGAGGTTAGAATGAGGTAGACTAATATATATATTCAGATTTGTGGAAGAAAATAGTAATAATGAAGGAGAAATACTATTTGATGAGATAATTGATGTTGATTTTTTTAGAGGAAATTACTTCTTAGAATCAGATAACAAAACATATCAAAGATAGGATAAAGATATATATAAAAAATAGTTAAATTTGAGATTACATTGAATAAATGTAATATATAATTTATTTTATTAAAAATGTGTAAAATTATTTTTTTCTAGTTAAAAATAACAGGCAAATGTGTAAGGGTGGTCTTATGGGCTGATTTGGTTCCCGCTCAAAATTCCTATTTTGAAGTCTTAACCCCCAGTACCTATGAATGTGACTGTAATTGGAGACAGTCTTTAAGAGGTAATTAAGTTAAAATGAGCTCATTAGGATGCATCCGAATACAGTATGACTGATACCCTTATAAGAAGGGGAAGTCTGGACACAGATACATATATAATGAAGACGATGTAAAAATACAGAGTGGAGACAGCCATCTATGTAAAAATACAGAGTGGAGACAGCCATCTACAAGCCAAGGAGAAAGGCCTAGAATGGATCCTTCCTTCGTGACCCTCAGAAGGAACCAACCTTGCCAATACCTTGACCTCAGACTTCTCTTTTCCAGAGCTGTGAGAAAATAAATTTTTGTTTTAGGCACCCAGTCTGTGATACTTTGTTCTGGCAGCTGTAGCAAACTAATACAAATGGTAATTGGAATTAAAGGATTTTATGGCACTTGTACTATTAATGAAAGATAAATATGTGATTTATTTTATCTTTCTTACGTCATATATTTATTTTTGACTATTAAGGGTGAGCACTAAAATAATAAAAATATAATGTATATTCTACAAAATGCTATAAAAATATATAATATGATTATAATTAAGAATAATAAATGTAGGTAAGTCATGAAAGTTAAAAATAAGTGCTATAGATAATCACAAATAATACAGTAGTCATAATAAATTTAAGCGAAATAATTTTCTGCTTTCATGTGAAAATTCTTGATATATATACACCAAAACTGGTAAAATGACAAGTGGGTATTGAAAACTCTATCATTATTTTGGAAGATTTTCTTGAACCTTGCTCAAGATTTAATAGCTCAAAAAAATTTATAGCTCAAGCAAATAAAAATCAATATGGACATAAAATTTTGAACATGTAATTTAAAAAGTCAACCTAATAATTAAGAATGCATGGTTGTCTATTAACCAGACTTTAAGGTAAGTTTCAATCATTTAAAAAATTTAAACAATATAGGTAACCTCTTCTGACTATAATAAAAATTCAGCTATAAAACTATGAAAAAATTCAGATTTCAGATTTTAAGACAGGATGTAATTTAGGCATTTTCTTATTCTCCCTAGAAATCATGCAAAATAAGAAAAGAGAATAAAAACACAAATTCCTCATTTAATATACATGGAGTTAGTTTAAAGCACAAACAAGGTACAAGGCTAACCAAAGAACAGTTGTTCATTGAAGGAAATGGAGAGCAAATGCCATGGAATGCAGCTCTTAGAAAAAGCTGGAGAAGTAAACTTAAAAAAGGCAAGCTACATGTAGTGAGATATTTGCAAAATATTTGGACAGAGGTGTATGAAATCATTTTGCAGCATCTTTTGTAGAACCAGTTGGTGCCAAAAATCAGAGTAGGCTAAGTTCCTGCTACTGTACGTGTGGCCTGAGAAGCAAAGTATCAGCATCACTATGGAGATGGTTAGAAATTCAAAATCACAAGCTCTGAGCCATACTTAGACCAAATCTACATTGCAGGAAAATGATTAAATGATGTGCTTCACATTTTATTTGAGAGGCACTGGGAGAGGCCAAATGAGAATATTTGAGGCAAGCTATATTTTCAAGACGTGGTCAAGTCTCCATGGCACTGCATTTGGGGGCAGGAGGGCAGAGAGAGAGAGTGCAAAAACTTTCTACTGGGTAAAAATGCTCAGCTCCTGTCTCAGTTGTTTAGGGAGAAATAAAACATAAACCCTCTCTTAGAAACAAAGTGTAACACAAAAGGAAAACACTAACCTTTTGAAACCAGTTTTTACTTCACCCCTATCCAAGAAGGTTGTGAATGCATAATCTGAGAAAATTTCTCCTGCTTCAAGGATAATTATTTTAAAAAGGAAAAAATAATACCATCGATATGGAGGTATTATTTTAAAATGCAAAACAAATAACAGCTGAAGAGCACTCAAGATAAATGGACGAAAACTGAGACAGTATTATATCATGAATAAAACAATCATTGGACTATTTCACACTATGAAGAGAAAGCACAAACCCTTATGACAAGAACACAGGGAAGATAAAAGATGGAAAAAAGTAGGTGACAAAATATAATGGAAATCAGAAAAAAAAGAATTAAAATTGCAGAAATAAAGTAAAAAATGAAAAAGATAATATAGAACACTGAAGATACTAAGTGAGAAGAGTAATGAAAATAAAAGTTCTCAATGAAAAGAAAAACAAAGATCATATCTTCATTTGAAATGCATGAAGAAGAAAATCAGAATAGAACAAGGTAATTCTCCTGAGAGAATAGGAGATGTAGAAGTAAGCAATGTTTACACTGTATCATGAGAAAGCTTTACCCAGTACAGTCAGCAAGACAATGCTCTTAAACTGTAAATAATATTCATAATTTTAGGAGACATTCAGGTCAAAATACCTTTTTATTAATAAGCACATGGAAGGGCAAACGGGATTGTCTGTTGTAAGTCCATAGAGAATTCTTTCCCTGTCTACCTATCAATGGGTTAACCTGGGTTCAGGAACTGCCCCCCCCCCCCACCACCACCCAAACTGCCTGACCCGGGACTGCCTAAGAGGCTATGTCTACAAACAATTTGTGTTGAAAGTATGAGTACCCCTCACTCCAGTAGGAAGACACGCACAGTATCAACTTCCCCAGGTTTCCTAAGTGGAGGCCAAGTCCAATTCCTGTAAATTCCTATAAGCTTAAATTGCTTTTATGCTAATGCAACTGGACTGTGCCTCATTTGCAAAACTATTCCCACAATCTCAACATACAAGAAAGTGGGGGAGGTAGTGCAATGAAAATAAAGAAAAATTCTAAATAGCATTGAAAACATATGTGCCTAAACAATATTCCAAGATCTGTCTCTCAGGTGATTAACTAACAAGAGAAAAGTAAATGAAAGCATGATACCATTTTTATAGTGTTTAAAATATGCAAAGCAATATAATGTATCATTTATTGATCACAGTATGTATAGCAAATTAGAAAGCCATACGTGGTGTATTAGTTTGTTAGGACTTCATAACAAAGTACCACAGACTGGGTGGCTTAAACAGCAAAAATTTATTGTTTTGCAATTCTGGAGGCTAGAAATCTAAGATCAAGGTGTTGGCAGGGTTTATTCCTCCCGCTGAGGGAAGCATCTGTTCCAAGCCCTTCTCCTTTGCTTTTAAATGGACATTTTCTCCCTGAATCTTCACACCATCTTCCTTCTCTGTGTCCAGGTTTCCCCCCCCCCCTTTTTTAGAAGATTTTATTTATTTGACACAGAGAGAGATAGCGAGAGCAGGAACACAAGCAGGGGGAGTGGGAGAGGGAGAAGCAGGCTTCCTGCCAAGCAGGGAGCCCGATGTGGGACTCGATCCCAGGACCCTGGGATCATGACCTGAGCCGAAGGCAGACGCTTAACCGACTGAGCCACCCAGGCGCCCCAGATTTCCCCTTTTTATACAGACATTACTCTTACTGTATTAGGGCCTACCCTGATGGCCTCACTGTAACTTGATTACCTCCACAAAAACCCTCTCTTCAGATAAGGTCACATTCAGACGTACTGGAGGTTAAAACTTCAACATGGAAATTTTGAAAGGAACATAGTTCAGCATTAGGGTTGATTGTAATGTCTTTTGATATATGTATCATCTGTCACAATGATTATCCCCAAGAAAGTGTAAAGGTGGAAAATAAAAAGTCATCTGAACCTCAGTGTCTCTTTGAACACTTCCAAATAGATATCAACAACCACCCACCAGCTATGGGTTTTGAAGATAAGTGTTTTTTTTTCCCTTTCTTTCTTATTTTCAAGCTAATGAAGTTCTTTTTTTTTTCTTTTTTAAGATTTTATTTATCTGACAGAGAGAGAGACAGCAAGAGAGGAAACACAAACAGGGGGAGTGGGAGAGGGAGAAGCAGGCTTCCCGCGGAGCAGGGAGCCTGATGCGGGGTTCAGTCCCAGGACCCTGGGATCATGACGTGAGCCAAAGGCAGATGCTTTACTGCTGAGCCACCCAGGTGCCCCCAAGCTAATGAAGTTCTTTTCTGGAGAGCTCTGGGTCTGACTTGATTTTTTTTTTTTTTTTTTTTTAATCCTAGACTGGGTAGTTTCAACCTAAGTCTCCAAGGATAGAGAGACATTCATTTTACTGGGACTTTTAAGAGGGAAATTTGAAAAGTCTTACCACTTACTAAGAGACTTCATTGTTTCTATCATCCTTAATACTTAGGAAAAGAAGGACACCCAACCCCCACGTTGGGCTCCCTGCTCAGCGGGGCGTCTGCTTCTCCCTCTGCCACTCCCCCTGCTTGCGCTCTCTCTCTCTCTCTTTCTCTCTCCATCAAATAAATGAATAAAATCTTTAAAACAAAAAGTACCTCGGAAAAGAAAAGAGAGCCAGTTGCATTTTTAAATTACGTTAGCAAAGTTAGCTGATGCTCTCGGGCTTCTTGGCCAAGAGTGCTGTCTCTGGCCTTCGTGTCCATGAGGCCCATACTCTGCAGGGCTCCTGACTTTCACTATCAGGTTTGACACAAGTCACCCGTACGACTGGCTGCTGCACTCCTGATTTTAGGCTCTTAACTTTTCTCAGGAAACCTCACAAATTATGCGTAAGACTCATGCAGCATATCTGGTTTTATCCTCAACAGGTACAAACTTCCTTTCTCCACATTCTTGCAGTCCGGCTCTAAAGGACTTAAGACTAAAGAATTTGTCTTCTGAAAAGACACCAGAACAGGAAAATGCCTTAGAATCATGTTGGAAAAGACCCTATTAAATACTTTTGAACACTAAAGCAGCACTTAATCTTCAGAGTATTGATCCATGGCTAAATGTGTCCTAGCTGAAAAGATATAAGACACGGACTGCCATTATATCAGGAAATGTAAAACTAAGAATCTTAATAACCCTCCAGAAATAAATGGCTTTAGATGGTATATCAGTCATAGTTTGGTCAGGAGAAAGAAACCACACAATAATTTGAACAGAGAAAGGTCAATATAAAGAATTATTAACTATGGCAGGGGATTTGAGTAATGTGGAAATAGCTAATAAAAATAACTATAAAGGATACAGAACAGAGCTCAGACCCAGAAATTGTTGGAGAGGGCTGGGTGGTGGCTCAGTGAGGAGCAAAGAAGTTGTGACGCTTGCTGGCTGAACTACCTGGGAAGCTATTCTCTGGAACTTGCTCTCAGGGTGCTAGAGAAAACTAGAGATACTCTGCTACAAAACTACCTTGGGAGGGCGCATCCCAAGGGAAGCTGTTGGTTTCTGGGTACTGCTGAGCACCACGTACTGAAGGTGTTGGATGCCGTAGAAGCCACCCATGCTGCAGGAGCTAGGTGGTAGGGAAGCTGTGTGTGGTGTAGGAGCCAGCCAAGTGAGTGCATTGGAAAAAGGAGGGAAAACCTTTCTTCTTGCTATGTCTTTCTAGTAATCTCTACTAACAAAGCTTAACATTTTGCTGGCAAAGGAAAACTGTTTCAAAGACACAGACCCCACTTCATATAGCAAAAAACAAAATGAATTTGGAGCTGAGAGACAATAAATAGAAAACTGGCACAGAAAGAGACCAGGCTTTACCCAAGAACTTTGGATCAAGAAAATAATTGCATGACATGGGCAGATCCCACATAAGATCTACCAAACAAAATCTAGACAATTGTAAGCAATTTCATGCTTTAATTGGTACATTGTTTTCTAGTTATTTTATTTCCTCTTTGCTTTTAGCATATTTTTTAATCTTAACGATAATATTTATAATTTCTCTGTACTTAAAATTATCTTCTGTGTATTTAGTTAGTCATTGTTATGAGTTCAACCACTGGCTTCAATATTTTTTTTATTATTATTTGACTAAATGTTAATTCAAACAGTATTTTTTTTTTCTGGATGCCAACCAACTCCCTTTAGAACGAATAAATTGTAAAAAAATAAAAATAAAATAAAAATGGTTTCAACTATTTATTGATTTTTTTATATGTAATGTAGCAAGAAAATGTGAGTGAACCAAAAATCTAAAACTTTGCATGTCATTTCTATGAAAGCAAGAACAATGAAACAGTTTGCAGGGGTCTTTTGTAGGAGGTTGCCTTTGTGATCAAATTTTCTTACAGATGAGGCTCAGAAAGGAAACCAGAAAAGGTGACATATACATAATAACAGTCTTCCATTGAAGTCTTACTATGTACATAAGTATATTGGAAAATCGGTAACATTAAAACTTTCATCAAAGTGGGAAAAGTTTGATAATGGTACTTTTTAAATAAAATTTGTTTTTAAAAGCTTTTTGTAATGTTGTGGGGAGTTTTATTTGTTTTTAGTGTTACCTAAGATTTACTACATGGTTTTACTATATTTTTAGGAAATACATTTGAAGATTTTTATTTGAATACATAAAGCTTTACACACATACATATATATATATATTTGCATATATATATGTATATATATATATTATGTCATACAAGCTTCCCCATTCTGTGTGCTTATGTCTCTTGAGTACATTTCATCTTCCTTTGATTAGTTTTCTGTCATTGAATTGCATGTGCTATTTGCATCTGTGTAACCCACCCTTGTTTTGGATGGCTGTTTCCATGTCAGACACTAACACAAAAATTTATAGACCACAGATTCTTAGAATATTTCTTTACATTATCAGCATGACAGATGCTTCTTGAA
Organism: Neomonachus schauinslandi; assembly: GCF_002201575.2. Classification (NCBI taxonomy): domain Eukaryota; kingdom Metazoa; phylum Chordata; class Mammalia; order Carnivora; family Phocidae; genus Neomonachus; species Neomonachus schauinslandi. The sequence continues at coordinate 87,296,624 of NC_058406.1, read as the reverse complement.
ATGAGTAGGTTGTTCTTTCTCATTTTAGCAACCAGTTATTGTTGTGTATGCTTTACAACAATGTTGTTTCTGTGATGATGGAAATGATCTAAAGTTGCACTGTCAGTTTGGTAGCTACTAGCCACACGTGACTCCTGAGTGTTTGAAATGTAGTTAGTGTGACTAGAGAATTGACTTTTAAATTTTATTTAATTTAATTAATTTAAATTTAACGTAGTACATATGGCTGCTGGTGAAGCAGTGCAAGGGACTTAGCCGTATGTGACAACAGATGATTGGATGATGGGATGACCAAAATCAATAACTGACAGAAGAGTCCATTTTTTCCCAGAGGTTCCTGGGTGGTTCAGTTGGTTAAGCATCAGACTCTTGATTTTGGCTCAGGTCATGGTCTCAGGGTCGTGAGATAGAGCCCCGCATCAGCAGAGTTTGCTTGAGATTTCTCCCTCTCCTTCTGCCCCTCCCTCCCTGTGCTCTCTCTCTCTCTTTCTTTCTCTCTCTCTCAATAAATAAATAAATCATTAAAGAAAAGTCCATTTCTTCCTCAACAAAAATACAAGATAAATATTATGGGGCTTTGTTTGGCATATCCAGACATTCATGGTTCACGTCTTCCTCTGTGGATAATATTTGGATAATGGTACTAAGTGCTGCTTCTTATTTGGGAAACAACATGCATCTGCACACTAATATGTAAATGAAAATTGAGTCTAATATTTAAGACTGCCCAGTCCCAAATGTCACTATTTTGTTTGAGTAAGCCAGGAGACTATGAAACTCTCTATGAGTGCCTTCAAAGGAAGATCTTTTCATCAGTTCATTTCTAGTATTTAAATTCTCATTGTAACACTCATCAGATTTGTCACTTTACTGCTCTCAATGAGAGAAGATTGTGATTCATTCTCTAGGGCTTCCAGAGTCAGGAAAAAATTTGAAAACACTACTTCTGTTGTCTGATTATTTCTTCTTTGTAAATACGAATCTTATTAAAGTTGAATTTGTGTCACAGTTGAGAAGTACCATTTATTTAAATGTCTTTTGAGGTAAATAAATGATATTAGATGTCAATTAAGGAAAAAAAAACTATAAACAGTAGATGGCTTGGGCTCCTGGGTGGTTCAGTTGGTTAAGCGACTGCCTTCGGCTCAGGTCATGATCCTGGAGTCCCTGGATCGAGTCCTGCATCGGGCTCCCTGCTCGGCGGGGAGTCTGCTTCTCCCTCTGACCCTCCCCCCTCTCATGTGCTCTCTCTCATTCTCTCTCTCTCAAATAAATAAATAAAATCTTTAAAAAAAAAATAAACAGTAGATGACTTTATATCTTCTTTAAACCACACACACATACACACACACACACACAGATGTCCTGGGCACTTCTACATATTTTTCTGTAATCAAACTAGAGAAAACCCCATGCGTTTAGTGACCACTACAGGTTTTATTGTGTTTATATGATCATTTAACTGAAGGTCAAATACTTTAATTATTCTCCTGTAATAATGAACCTCCTGATAGCAATGAATTGACATCAGTCCTCAAAAAAGGTCCACTCCTATTTTATTTGTATATTTTTCTGTGTATTCACTGTATTCTTAATTTTCTATTCCCATACCCACATATGATCATCCATTCTAATGGCCTTCGTGAGTGGGTGTCATTTTACTGATATATGTCCTCATTAAATATTTAGTTTTTATATTTAATTTATTTGCTTGTAATTTTATTTAAAAAATTTTATCCTGCTATCGACATCTTTTTCCTTTATCTTACAGCACTATACATTTAAGATTTAAACACCAATCTTTATAGACACCTATTTTGCTCTTAACAAGTACATATTCCATGGGGTAAATGAACCCACTTTCCTTTATCAATTGCCCTACTGATGGAAACCAGTTTTTCTCAACTCCCCATTACCACAAACAATCAGTGAACATTCTTTTTATGGACCGTTGTGAGACATTTTTCTCAGAGGTAGACCATAAGGTTACATGGATGCAATTGTCTATATGTCTTCTAGAATACATAAAAATTCCTGTGTTGTCATAGCCCACCTGTTGGCCTTATCCGCCTTTATATATATTGCCATCTGAGGTTTTAGTCAATTAAGTTAGGATTTCAGCAGCATTTATATTTTGTTGTTGCTATTACAACCCTCAGCACCACAGGCTTTAAATATTTCTAGAGTTCCCTTATAATGTGTATAGGGGCGGGCTGGTCAGTGAATTGTTCTTAATGTTTGCTCTGCCCTCAGCTTTAGGTCTTCCCTTTGTAATTCCTCCTCAGGGAACATCTCTTTCCTCTCTAACTTCCCTAACAATAAACTACTGTTAATTATTACTTTATACTTGTTAGCCTGGAGTTGGTATGGAGTGAAAGGAGAGGATGCGTTCTCTGTGGTAGTGTTTTGGTTTCAGCTTCTTGCAGGAACTGTGGCCCTCAGTATCAGGAGTGTGGCTTTCCAAGTTTACTGCTCTTTCACAAGTAGCTAGGAGCTTTTGTCCATAGGGAACATAGGAGAGAGCCCAAATGGGGCTTTATGCTTTTTCCTTGTACAGCTATTATTTACGTCCCGGGGAGGACACCATGACAGAGACTTTCTCAGGACTCCGTTCAACTCCCAATAGCTCATGAAAACCAAGTTCGTGGTGAAGAGACTAAAAATGGGTACAAGGTCAGTCTGTGTCTCTGACTTCCAGGATTTCCATAATGTTAGTCTAGCCCACACTTGGTTTTGAGAAATTTATCATAAATTTTAGTTGAATTCTCTTATTGACTTCCATGCTGTCTGGATATCAGCATCTGCCCCAGGTCATACTCACCATTTTTCTTTGAATCACCTATCTTTCCTTAAATTTCAGGTTAGTTATTTGTCCTATGATGTCAGCTTTCTCATGGATTTAAGAAGAGTTGTGTTTTGTGCATTGTCTGGCTTTTTATGTTATAAATAAGAGGACAACATCATTTCAAGCTTCCTGCAAATGAAGCAGGAGCTGAAAGTTTATCAGGGTTAACATTAATTTTTCCATAATGGGTGAGCAATTTTTTTAAGCACTGTGTAAGACACATTCCATCTCTTCCTCATTGAGTAGACATTATAAATTTATCATACATCTAGTTTTCATATATATATGGTCTATCTCTGAGGTCTCTATTATTGTGGCATATACCATGTGTTCTTAAATAGTCCCCAAATAGTTTTGTTACTATAATATCATACAATATCTTTAATAAGGCAAATATTGTTCTTTACTCATGGTTTTCCAAGACAGCTTAACAGATCAGGGAACTTAATCCTTTGATTTTTGAAACAATTCAGGGAGAATTAACTTCTTTTTAAATTTGAGTCCTATCATCGAGGAACAGAGGAAGATTCTGTACTACAAAGTCATCACTTGCTCCTCCAAATTCACTCTCTACCTTTCTGCATTGTTACCTGCCTCAGGAGGCTGACCTTTCTAGCAAGAACCACGATCTTTTGTTCCCTAGTTTTTCCGTTTGGATTTTGTCATTAGAAGGCACCATCTGAAAATCAGAATGTGTGAAAAGTGAGGTCAGGATATATGATCCCCTGTTTGTGACCTTGCAGGGATGGTGTTTGACCTGGCCTCATTCCTCTATTGAAGGCCAAAGCTCCTGTTAGCCCTCTCCTACAGTGATGTCTTTCATGGGCTTGTAGAATCTGTTCAATCCTGTTGCCCCTTCAGTTTCCCTTATAAATTTCCCTTAAATCTGAGCAGAGCTCTGTAAATAGTCTTCAAAGTCAGTCATCAGCCAAATCTCCTATACCCTTAACCTCTTTTCAGAATGGTCCCTTGGCTTTCTCCCTTTCACTGTGTTCGGGTTTGTTTCTTTAGACACCCTTTCCCTCACAGCTTTCTCAGGATGTGACTCTTTCTTCTCCTGCTACCTAAATTTGAGTAGGTTGCTTGTAGCAGCTACATTTTGTTTGCAGATGTTTCTTCTTCCTAAAGCCAGAAAACTCTGAATCTCATGATATTAGCTTATCCACTGATGTACCTACTTGTTGCAGAAATCTGTCATCACACAATTTACTTTATTCCTTTGAAGTAAATTAGCTCTTGGCATACTATAATTCTTTCAAACTAAATTTATCTTAAATTTGATATCAAAAACAATGAAAATACTTCCAAAACTCTGGCCTCTCAGTGTCTTGATTTCTTTCCCTTCAAATGTTGCTTCCCCCACCTTACCTACTAACTCAGCCCTCTGGTCTAAATTTAGACATTATCATTGGCAATAATATAATGTCTCCAATAATTATTCAACCATATATCTTTGGGGTATCCTCTTAGGTTTCCTTCATAATACTGCCAGCAACCCAACTCTATCCATCCGTTGACCCCAGTGTGACATATAATTATACCATCAATTTTTCATACTTCTTGTTCAGTCATTTATTTATTCATTCAACAAATATTTCATTTGCATTTACTCTGGGTGAGGAATTTTCTAGTCAGTAGAAATCAGTAGACAAAACAGATAAGAATATATGCCTAGTTGTAAGCAAGTTGAAATAATAAATTACATGTTTTTAGATAGTGATAAATATTAAGGTAATACAAATAAACACAATAAAGGGGACTAGAAATGTCAAGAAGGTAAGTGAAATTTTACATATAGTGGCATAAGAAAGACTCACTGAGAAGCTGTTTAAGAGCTTTACTGGTATGTAATTGCTGTATAATAAATCACATATATTTAATGTTGCAATTTAGTGAGTTTGACATATGCAAATACCCATGAAACCACTATCAAAATCAAAATAATCAAGACATCCAATACTCCTAAATATTTGTTCATGCATCCTTATAATCTGTCATTCCCTCCTCCCATCTCTCATCCCCAGGCAACCATCCTTTCTGTCCATACTGATGAGTTTCAGATTTCTAGAATTTATATAAATTGATTCCTATAATTTTGATTATCTGGCTTCCTTAATTCAGCATAATTATTTTGAGGTTCATCCATTTTGTGATATCAGTATTTCATGTATTTTTTTAGAGTAAAAGATGGTATTCTCTTATGTAGAATAGTATATAGATTGTTCATCTCTCACCTCTTGAACAACTTTTTTTTTTTTTTAAGATTGTGGCTACTAAAAATAAAGCTATGAAATTTCATGTGCAGGTTATACACATATGGATTCATTTTCCTTTGCTAATTGCTCAAGAGTATAATGGTTGAGTGATATGACGAGTACATATTTAACTTTTTTGTAAAACTGCCTAACAGTTTTCCAAAATGGTTATATCGCTATATATTCCCACCAGCTGTTGTTTCACACCTATGGCAGCATTTGCTATGGGCAGTCTTTTTAAATTTTAACCATTTTATCGGATGAGTGTAGTAATTCTTTGCAGTTTAATTTGTGTTTCCTCAAGTATTAATGATACTGAACATATTTTCATGTGCTTATTTTCTATCTGTATAGCCGCCTCTGTGAATTTTCAGTTTTAAAATTTGGCAAATTAAAAAATGTCTACCTTCAGGGTACCTGGGTGGCTCAGTCGGCTCAGTCGGTTAAGGGGCTGCCTTCAGCTCAGGTCATGATCCTGGGGTCCTGGCACCGAGCCCTGTGTCACGCGCCCTGCTCAGTGGGGAGTCTGCTTGTCCCTCTCCCTCTACCCCTCGCCTCTCTCTCCCTCAAATAAATAAAATCTTAAAAAACACGTTTGTCTTCTTCTTAAAAGTAATAAAAGTTCTTTATATATTCTAGAAGTACTTGCTCTAAAAGATATATGCGCTGCATATATTTTATCATTTTCTTTCACCACTTTTTCCGGTGATATTAGAAACAACCATCAACCTCACTATATTTGTTAGTTTTCCAAAAATGTCCAAAACTACAATATGCAGTTTCTCCTATTCCTTGCTTCTTACAAGCAATTGATTAGGAGTATCCAATGGAGATATTTTGTGTATCTCTATTGCCTGATCTATGGCATAGACTATCAATGTTCTCTTTTCTATGGGAAATAGAGTTTTCACATCTTTAATCAGACTAGAGAGTCAGTTCTAGAAACTTTAAAACCAATTCAGAAAACTCATCCTTAAAATTCTGTTCCTCTAGACTCACTCTCAGTACCAAACTATGTATTAGTCTGAATTCTTCAGAGAGACAGAACAGTAGACTATAGATAGATATTATATGGACATATTAGAAAGATAAATAGATGTGTACAAAGATATTTATAAGAAGTAGGCTCACTCAGTTGTAAAAGCTGATAAGTCCCAAGATCTGCAGTCTGCAAGCTGTAGACCATGCGAAGCAATAGTATATAGTTCCTGTCCAAATCAGAAGGCCTGAGAACCAGGAAAACTGATAGTGTAAATTCCAATCTGAGTTCTAGTCCAAAGGCAGGAGAAGACCAATGTCCCAGCTGGAAGACAGTTAGGCAAAAACAGCAAATTCTTAGTCTTTTTGTTCAATTTAGGCCTTTAACGGATCAGATGAATGTCTCCTCACCCCGAGTTCCCACACACAAGCCCCCAAACCCCCCAAACTGCTTTACTCAGTTTGCAAACACAAATGTTAATATTATCAAGAAATACCCTCATGACTGTAACCAGAATAATATTTAACCAAAGATCTGGGCACCGAGTGGCCCAGGTGACACATAAAATTAACCATTACAGTTATCAAGGAATTGTTTGTATTGTATTATCAAAGAATCACTTAGTATTCTTGTCTGTAGGAAAGATCTCAAATTCTTGGAAAAACAGGATTTTCAGTGCATAATGTTGATTAAACTTTTAATCAAATATTTCAAAGAACTCTTATTTTGGAAATCTATTAATTGATAACTTTGAGACTTTAATAGAAATAAGAACTGATTCTGTGGACTTGCTCCTTTTCCTGGTAAATTATTTACACCTAATTAAAATGTTAGGGTGCGTGAGTGGCTCAGTCATTAGGCGTCTGCCTTTGGCTCAGGTCATGATCCCAGGGTCCTGGGATCGAGTCCCATGTCAGGCTCCCTGATCAGCGGGCAGCCTGCTTCTCCCTCTCCCACTCCCCCTGCTTGTGTTCCCTCTCTCGCTGTGTCTCTCTCTGTCAAATAAATAAATAAAATCTTTTAAAAAAATGTTATTTTTCTATATAGATGGGACGTGTGACAGAGATGTAAAATATCTTACAATTTTCTCACTATATACTGTGATTTAAAGTATAAGCATTGAAACTACATTATGAGCAATGAAAATCAAATTTATAAATTATGATTAGTTTTTTTGTCAAGGTTAACAAGAATTCTTAATTTATTGAAATATATTGGTAGCTGTCAACAGTTCAGGAAAGCCACTTTGGTTTGGTTCAAATACTCTTCAAAGAAGAAAGGGGCTCTTTTATACATTTACTTATACAAAAGCACAAGTGCCTGTTTTACTTTGTCATTGAGGAAGGTTAACATAGTTCACAATGCTATTAGTAAAAGTTTTAGTATCTATCATTTAAAACAAAGAAAAATATTGTTCATTGTAAATAACAGTTTTTATGAACAAGTTCTCCATATGCTACCATATTTAGAAATTGCTACGCATGCAGTTCAGGATTTCAGATAATTAAACGCATATTCTGAACATGAAAGCATTTCCTCTAATCTGAATAACTTAATATAAAACTAGCTATGTAATTGCCATTGTGTGAATATTGAAATAAAAACCAAAGTTATCATTTTTTTGAGTTTAGAACACTATAGTGTGAGGAAAATACAGTTTCTTCAACACTAACCTTTTTCAGGTAACACACACAGTAGCCTGACCGATATTCAAGTATGTGGCTTAAAATACCCAGAATATGGGGAATTCCTACAAGAGCAGGATTCAAGACTCATATTCAAAATCCCTAAATATCCAGACAGTGTCATAAATAATGATAAAAAACAAAAGCTACAATAGCTTCAAGCTACCATGTCAATTTTTATAATTTTCGAACTAGTAGGAGGCTTTATCTCATTTCTTAACATTCTTCATATTTTCCTGCCCTCTGACAATTGTGGAACATCATCCCTTAAAACATTGTTTTCTTGTCTTTCTTTGTCTGTTCATTCTCAGCTTCCTGTCCTGTTTTCTTATTTTCCATCTATTTGGTGTTTCTCAGATTCTTTGTTTTCTTCACATGACTATGTAGGGTCCCTATATATTGACTCTTGTGAAATACTGATCACAATGAAGCGTATGTACAAGGACAAATCATATCTCTGTTGTGCTATCCAAAGATTAAAATCCATCAACAGACTGATCATATGGATGCTGTAAGTCCCTCAAAATCAATAGGTTTAATCTTGTCATTTGTCTTCAAAAATTATCCTCCTTCTTTCACCATCTTGGTTCATTTATTGAAAGCCAACTTTAACTTTCTGTTTAACCATAATATCCAAATATAGCTAGATGCTGAGATGCTCATTTCTTAACATTTTCATATCTATCTCCTCTCTGCCCACCCCCCCCACACTCACTGCTTAAATTTTTTTGCAGGACTTACGTTAAGTTTCTGAATTAGACTTACAAGTCCAGCTTTGTACCAGTTGACCAGGTTGGTGTTTTCTGGTCACCCTTTCTGTGTGTGTGTGTGTGTGTGTGTAAATAAACTACCAAGTATTATATTTACTTCAATGCTTACAACAAAACTTTTTATTTCAGATGGGATTAATGCTGTAAATTACAGTAACAATATTATCTTTCTGATATGCAAGGCAATTAAAATATACTATCTCAGTTATTTTATAAATAAGGATGTTTTTTCTAAAACATCATGGGGAAAACTTCAAGTTCTGCAAACACCAGTATATAAATTATTGTTGCAGCCCGGCCACCATTTAGTCATGAATCCCTGTGAAATTAATACTCATGAACTTTAATGACCTCATTTGATAAATGAACATGTTTCCTAGTTGACCTCAAGTATTTCTTCTGGATCTAAACTTCTGCTTGTGAAGAGATTAGAATCCAATCATTTGCATTAGAAATAAAAATAATCTATTGAATATCCTAATTATCAATTATTCTAAGTTTATATAGTTTTTTTAGTCATGCTTCAACCCAATAATCAAATTATATTCCCTTAAATGTTCTATAATATGTTTAATTAATTTAATGTGGATGTAGACTGAAAAAGAAAATAACCTATTTTTTTTTCTCATAATTCAACCATTGCAGCTTTCCTTATAAGTACTACTTGGGTAAATGAATCTCATCTTTTCTCCACATCTATCCAGTAGAGCCTTGCCTCAGTATTAGCAAACTAGATGAATTCAGTACTTTACTGTTTTTTACTACTCAATATTTTAAATTCAGCATGTCTCCAATGGAGTAAAACTGGATCACCTATAAAACCAATACTAGTTGAACAATTTTACACTGTCATGCTTGAAAGTACAGGAAATAACCGGAAAATGAATGTTATAATTCGCTTTTCCCCTAGAAGATAATTTTAACACAATCACTTATGAATATCATTTTAAAAACTTCCATATAATCCTTAGATAACTCTTGTAGGTTGATTTCTGCTCTCTATGTGCATATGCAAAGCATTATATTGTAAAGGTAGGAACCATAAACTGATAATTTACAAATTCATACACCAGAGACTTAACAGATTCCACCAGAACTAGAATGCAGTTTTTTTAGGAGCCACTAGCATTTTAAAACTACATGTTGGGAAAAATAAAATGATTTATTTTAATGGAAAAGGACCAAACTTAAGTGTGGAGTGAGAAAGAGAAAGAATGAGAGAGACAGAGATTAATGAGAATAGAAGAAAAAAGAAAGGAACAGTCCAGATTTTGGTAGTGAAAAAAGAAAAAAAAAAAAACACAACTCACGTGGATGGAGCTAGAAAGTATAATGCTAAGAGAAATACGTCAGACAGAGAAAGACAAATCCCATATGATTTCACTCGTGTAAAATTCAAGAAACAAAACAAACAAGCAAAGGGAAAAAATGGAGAGAGAGAGAGAGAGAGGGCAAACCAAACCGACTCTTAACTATAGAGAACAAACTGATGGTTACTAGAGGGGAGGTGGGTGGGGAATGGGTGAAATAGGTGATAGGGATTGAGGAGTGCGCTTGTAATGAGCACCAGGTGTTGTATGGAGGTGTTGAATCACTAAATTGTACATCTGAAATTAATATTAGGCCGTATGTTAACTAACTGGAATTAAATAAAAACTTTAAAAAAACTTCTTTGTGTCAAGTTTCACTAAACCAGAATAATCCCAGAAGGATTGATGATCTGAAGTACCAAAGAGAAAATAAAAAAGAAAAGTAAACCAAATGAAAATTCAGTTTGAGACAGTTCATGATGAGGAGTGGTTGTTGTAAAGGCATGCATAGGACTCGGTTAACCACAGTTAAGTATTTAGCCCATTTTCCAAGTGGTTATGGCTGGTTCTATGGTCCTGGCATAACTGTATTAATGCCCCTGTGTCTGACAAATAAGCAACTGTTTCTATGTTACTCTCAGGCGTATGCCAGAGGTCGTCTCATCAATTAATTAATTCATTCAACTTATTCTTAGAGCGATATGAGAATTATATTAGCTTAAGCACTATAATTTGATTTCTTAAATGGGAATCTGTCTTATGGCCATGTATTTAAAAATAGGCAGGCTATTTTTATTTCCAGTCCTATCCTTGTTAACTTATCCACACTATCATTGCATTTAAGTAAAATGATGGCAAATGAGATAAAAACATAGAGTGATATTAACTAAGACATGTTACTCCTAAAAATTTCCAAATGATATTTGTTTCTAGATTCATTAAGAAAATTTTTATGAAAAAACATCAACAGAAATAATTTCTCTCTAGTTTGTTATTTGAAAAGTAACACTCACAAAAACTTCATATTCAATATTTCACCCCCACTAGCCTTTAATAAAATTTTCCAAATAGTGAACTTTGTATCATTGAGTGTGCTAAATTAAAAATAAGAAGTGATATATGGATTTTTACAGTACAAGAAATAGTGGAAATATATTTTATTTAGATTTTTTTACTTTATTCTCCAAATATTAAAGGAATTTTGGAAAGGTATTTTATTTAAAAAATACAATGTTTATTATCTCGATATTTAAGATACGTAATACCTAGGCATCAAATTTTGTTGCAGTAGATCACTAATCAAAGAAATTTTTAGGGACACCTGAGTGGCTCAGTCAGTTTGACAACTGCCTTCAGCTCAGGTCATGATCCCAGGGTCCTGGGATTGAGTCCCGCATTGGGCTCCTTGCTCAGTGGGGAACCTGCTTCTCCTACCTGCCGCTCCCCCTGCTTGTGTGCTCACTCTCTCTCTCTCTGACAAATAAAATCTTTAAAAAAGAAAAAGAAAGAAGAAAGAAAAAGAAAAAGAAAAGAAAAGAAAAGGAAATTTTTAGTGACCTGTTCATTTTTCTTGGTTTTTTGCCAGTAGAATTTGACATGTTTGGGCAACAACAAGCTCACACCTGACAATGGATCAGGATTGTTCTAAGCCAATCTGATGTTCTTTTTCTTTTATTCTTTGCTGCTAGGAGTAACCATGTGATCTACTTCTAGCCAATAACAGGCTAAAGGTAAGTCTTTTAGTAAGAAGGGGATTATCTTGGAAAAACTATTGCCTTTCTAGTAAATGAAATAGACATGGTGGCATCACTTTCCCTAAATATCTTTTATTCCTGCCTTAAATCCTTAGTGAGGCCTAGATTGTAACATACATACATCTTGCAAACACAAGTAATATAATCTGAAGTCATTTGCAAAGACACTGTTGAATATCTGAATCAACATCACTGGCCACAAATACAAAGACTTCTTGATATTGGGAAATAATGATCTTTTTTTTTTTTTAAGTATTTACTTATTTATTTAATTAGAGCGCGAGCAGGGGCAGGGGCAAAGTGGGGGGGTGGGGGAAGAATCTCCAGCAGACTCCACGCTGAGTGCTAAACCCAACATGGGGCTAGATTCCAGGACCCTGAGTTCACGACCTGAACTGAAACCAAGAGTCGGACGCTTAACCAACTGAGCTACTCAGGCGCCCCAGGAAAATACTAATCTTTAATTAAAACACTATCAATTGGATTTTTTTATTTCTTGCTTTCCAAAGAACTCTCTCTAATGCAACTGCAACCACTGAAATTTGGCAGAGACGTTAATATTACAACACTGGTACTTGAATTTGTATCTATATGTATAGACACATATCCTATATCTAATATGTAAAAACCATATACCTGTCTCCAAATTGCAATTTAGCTTCTTTTTCATCTCCTGGTATCTCTCAGGTATGTACCTGCCATTCTCAGCCTCCGATATTTCAATCTGAAATATGTCTGAATATTTCATCAACATCTCAATTATTCACATTTTTTTGATTTTCTTAGATGATATGTAGCAAAACTAATAGATTTTGATTGCTTTCTGTTATAAGAAGTTTCATAGTTATGTTTAAGTAATATGGACATGAATAAAGGAAGCCAAATGAATTGCCAAGTTAGAACTGCTCAATCCCTCATATTTTCTTGACTCCTCTTTTACTGTTGTTCATTTTATGTAGTTTGAAGATAACCCTGGTTCTGAAGAAAGTGGTTTAAGTAGTGACCACCGGTATTATCAGTGGACCAAACTATCAAGCCACTCTGCATTTTCTAAGAAGCTTAAAGAACTGCCCAGTTTCTGATAAAAGTTCAGTGGGTTAACTGCTACCTGAAACATCAAAACAAATTTTTAGGCGAGAAATGTTTGCTCAGGTCAGCTTAGGCTAGAAGGTAGGGAAAATACCACATATACATCAGTGTTCAATAGGTAATATTTGATGTGTATGTGTGTACATATGTACATCTATTTATAGTTGTGTGTCATCTGGTTAGTGAGTATTTTGCCTATTGTCTGTTAACCACTGTTTCTCAAATATGACTATACTCCAGTTTACTTGAAAAGATCCAATACATTGCCTAAATGCTAGATTTGGGTGGGGGCACATTCCTTTTTAAAATTTCTGTTATTTGAACTTTCTAGTCAGTTCTACCAATTCTAATTTAAGTATTCTAAATTTTACAATTTCAAAAAGATCTTTTTGTAGATAAACATGTAGAATATATGTATTTTATTATTTGATCAATTCATGTAATTTCAGGAGTATTCTTCATTATTGAAGAAGAAATCATGGAAAAATATCAGTATTGATCAGGATCAGTATTTATCACTTTATCAAATATATAAAGGCTTTGGATAATTAGAGACAAATATAGTTAAAATTTTTCAAACCGTGTTAAATATATGTAGTAATACCATAGCATATTTAATTCAACAAGTTTATATTTCGCAGGAGAAGTGAGAAACACATTTATGAAACAAATGAACCTTGACTTCTGATGGGCAGATTAACAAAAATAATAAGTTTTAGAAACCTTTTGTCATTGTTCTTACTTAAGATCTATTAGTGACTTCTGTTTGCTGCCCTAATCTTTAGAGTAATTATAAAAGGATAAACCTGTATTGGTAATCTATATCTATCAGGAAACCTTCTTGATTTTAACTGAACAATAATGACAAAAAAAGATTTTCATTTTGCTGAACTAAACATTTGTAATTAAATCACAGGATTGAAAAAAGATTAAACACTAATTAGGTGTAAATTATGGATTACAGAGTCTCTGTTTTATTGAGTTGGCATCAAATCCTACCAGTTTTCAGAAAGAATATTCATTTGTTAATGATGTTTATTAATTGGCAGTCATAGGTGGTACATGGTCATTACGGATTGCTCTACTAAAGTATTTCAGGAGCATTTAGTCCCACTAGTATTTGGATATCATTTTTGAATTTTTTTCTAAGAACTGTTTAAAGATGGTCTCATGCTGTCATCCAATGTAAAAAATATTTTGTTGAAAACTACCCTGTGATGGTTTTATGGGTTTCCAAAGGGCAAAGCTGATTTTTTTTTTAATTCTTACATCTCCTTACTAACATATGATCACTGAATCTATTCATTCTATTTCTTAAACATTAATAGAACAGAACTTCTCACCTCCATCACTATGCTCTTAACCTTAACCAAGTTCTCATCATTATCTTCATGAATTTCAGCAAGAGTCTCCCCGATGGTTTCACTTTCAGGATTTTTCCCTTATTATTCATTCAGTCTACTGCTCCCAGACTGCTCTTTCTATGATCATGTTACATTCATATTTAAATTGTTTCAGCAGCTCCTTATCCTAAATAAAATCCTTGTGTAATTGTCCTGCATGATTCAGACCTTGCCTACTTCCAACCTTATCTCCTGTTGTGATATATATATCATGCATAATAGTTGGTGAACTCCTTTGTGTTTCCTGAACATATGACATTGTTTTAAAAAAGGTGTTTTGAAAAGTGATGCATGAGCTAATTCTTAGGAGATAAATATCATCTGGTGGACATTCATCAACTTTACCAAAACATGTGCTTTTCCCTAAACAGTTCACACTTTCACACTTTGGAACATGTCATTACCTCGTCTACAATGCTTTTTGTCTATAGCTTTCAGCATCTGGCTAACTTTTGCTTATTTTTTTTCCTAGCTCACAAGCCAGTTTTTCAAAGAAATAGTTTGTAATGTTCTCAGTGGGGTTCACTGTCCCAAAATGACTAAAGTCTCTCTCTCTCTCTTTCTCTCCCTCCCCTCCATCAATGTGTGTGTTCCTCTAAACATTTTTATCCATCCTTCCCCATTTTGTACATCATGTAACTAGATCTAAAATGAATTTAATTAAAGATCTAATTTAGATTACTGATGACATTTAATCTATGCCTCAGCACATCTCAGGTATCAGAATTAATCACATTAGTTTTATTTCTTGAAATGTCACTGACGGGTTTTGGATGCATCATCATGGTGGTCTCAAAAAAATTTTGGGATGTGTTACTTCCATTTCTCTTCTCCAATAGAGTTTGTTCAAGATTGTCATTTCTTTCTTGTGGAAATGATTTAAAAACATATTTCTTTGATGTGTATCTCTATTTAGATTTTCTATTTCTTTGAGCTTTGGTCTGATTTCTCTAGAGATTTTTCTATTCCCTGTATATTGTCAAATGTATTAGCATAGATTATACTATTTTCTTAGTATTCTTTATAG
Source organism: Neomonachus schauinslandi (assembly GCF_002201575.2). Lineage (NCBI taxonomy): Eukaryota > Metazoa > Chordata > Mammalia > Carnivora > Phocidae > Neomonachus > Neomonachus schauinslandi. The sequence goes on along the minus strand of NC_058406.1, from coordinate 87,281,507 downwards.
ATTTTTAAATCAGTAGCAATGCCCCTTTTCTATTTCTAAAATAAGCAACTTGTCTTTTCTTTTTCTTAATCATTATTGTTAGGGTGTTATCAATTAATCTCTTCAAAAAACCAATAATTGTGTTCATTGTTTTATGTTTTAGGATTTTTTAATTCATTTTTTCTCTCGTATTTAAAATATTTCTTCTGTTTTACATTTTTTGTTTTGTCTTACTGTTATTTACTAACTTAAGATCAAATTTAAATCATTGATTTTTACCTTTTTTCTTGTTTTCTAACATGAACTCAAGACTCTATTTTTCCTTTATGCACTACGTTGGCTAACTTCCCCCAATTTTGACATGTTATTCGGTCACAATGTTTCAGTACTAAAAAAACTCCTACTATAATTTTTGGAGCAATTAATTTTATAGAAGTGCTCTAGTCTCAGAAATACAACTTTTTAAGTTAACCTTTTTCTGCATTAATTCTATTCTGGTCACAGAATATATTCCAGGTAATTTCAATATTTTGAAGTTTGTCAAGAGTCCCTTCTTTGTTTCATCATATGTTCCACATACACTTGAAAAAAAAATTAAAGCTCTGTTTTTTTTTTTTTTTTGGTGTAATGTACAATCTTGTCAATAAGACTATGTTTTATTTTTATTGTTAATATTATCCATGTCAGTAGACTGTATCCTTAAAATTGAAAACATATTGTTAAACTCTCCCATAATGATTTTGGATTTTTCTATTGTTCTTCTCAGTGCTGTCATTTTTTTTTTTTACATATATTGAAGCTATGAATTACATTTAGGATTATAATATCTTCCTATTGTATCGACCTACTTTTAATTATAAAATACTGTTCATTACTGGAAAGGCTTCTTGCTTTAATGTGTAGTTTGTCTGATATTACTATAGTCTCTACATACTATTTGGATGGACTTTAATAGCATATTTTTCATCATTTTAGAGTCAGTATTTCTGTTCTCTTTATCTAAAGTATGTTTCGGTTAAACATTTGAAGGTTTTTTTCCCATTAATTCCGACAATCAGTCTTTTACTTGGAATATGTACTACACTGATATTTAAATTAGCTACTGACATATTTGGGTTTATATTTATTATTTCACTATCCATTTTATCATTGGCCCATCTATTTTATATATTCTTTGTTCTTCCATTTTTAGTGACTTTCAGTTAACGAAAAGTAATTATCAAATTTTTATTCTCTTAATGTCCTAGTTATAATGTATTTTATTAACAAAAAGTAATTATTCAAAATTTTATTCTATTACTGTCCTAGTTATAATATATTTTACAATTTTTAATGGCTACCATGCAGGAAAAAAATATTTCCCTCACTAAAAATACTTTTATTTAAAAAAAGAAAGAGACCATGTGGTTTAAAGCATGTTACGTGTGTATCTTATGCTCTGGTACCTCTTGATCCCCCCATTGTTATTTTCAGTGCTTCACTTTGCATATCTTCCATGTTCTGTCTTGTAGGTAATTAATCTCTTGAACAACTGTGTTCAAACTGTTAGGACAATCATTAGTCAAGATTTGAATTTCAGATAGTTTGTTTTCTTTCTGGAGATGTCATTGAATTTTTTTTCATAAATTCCAATATTCCTGTAAAATTCTCTATTTTCTCCTCTATCTTCTTCATCTTTATTTTCTTCTCACTGTGTCCTCACATGGCCTTTCCTCTGTGTGATGCATGCAGAAAGAGAGCCATGGTGTATCTTCCTTTTCTTATGTCCCTCTTGAGCATCCACTGAGGGAAAGTGCCTTTAATGTACCTCAGAACACATCTTGGAAAGAGTTTCTAGAGCTCCGAAAGTCAATGGGGAAAATATATTTGGGAATTGAATACTTTTTCAATTCTTTTCAAATTGCATTCATTCCATTAGTTATTTGGCACCTACTTCATGTTCTACACTGCTATGGTCTGAATATTTGTGTCTCCCAGAATTCACATGTTGAAATTCTAATAGCTGATATGATAGTATTAGGAGGAGGGGCCTTAGGGAAGTGCTTAGGTCATGAGTGTGGAGCCCACATGTTTGGGGTTAGTGCCCCAAAGAGCTTGTTAGCCCCATTTCACCATGCAAGGATACAGTGAGAAGCCGACAGTTTACAGTTCAGAAGAGGGACCTCAGATGACTATGCTGGCACCCTGATCTCAGACTTCCAGCCTCCAGAACTGTGAGAAATAAAAGTTAGTTGTTTATAACCCTCCCAGTCTGTAGCATTTTGCTATAACAGCCTGAACAGACTAAGACAAGCACCTTCCTAGGTGCTGCTTGAGGATGTGAATTTAACAGACAAGTCTCTACCCTCATGCTTATAACATTCTAGTCTGACATAGAGCCAGTAAATAAAAATATATTAGCTGGTGGTTGTAACTGTTACAAGGAAAAATAAAGCAGAATAAGGAGATGGTGAGAAATAGGAAAGATACTTACTTTGGGTAAAGTACTCTAGAGAGGAGATATTTGAATACAGACCTGAAAAGCAAAGGACTTAGCCAGGCAGATATCTGGAAGGTAACATGTCCTGAAGAAGAAACAAGTACAGAGCTCTTGTAAGAGCCTATGTTACATTTGGAAAGACTGTCCTGTAAAGTTCCTAAAATGCTTCTTCTGGTCTTCCTTTTAATTATGAAGAATTGACTCTTGAAGTGGGGTTGCATTTTTCTTCTTAACTTTAGTTATTAATTCCCTCTTAACTTTAGTTTATATCATATTGTCATCATTCATTATTCTTCAATAATGTTATAACAATTGTTGTTACTGCATAATGAAAGTTAAGTAAAATTGTGGTAGCTACTATTTATTAACCTTTATTACACATTTCTAGGAGAGAGCTTAATTTCCCCAAATGAAATACCCCCTATTCATTTTGTGGAGGAAAATATCTTTAGCTTCATTTTTAAGGCAAAGAAAAGGCTCAAAAACAATAAGAAAATTTCCCAATTTTGTGCACATAGAAAATTGGGAAAGTGGAAACAGTATGTACATAGGACTGTGATAAGGAGGGCAGATATAAATATGAGTAAGACTTTTGCCCTGCTCTTGAGGGATTTATGATCCATTAAGACAGGCGTATAAAGAGACAGTTAAACTATGACCTAATATGCAGTATGGAATTGCTCACAGAGTTGACATAGCAGCATGGTAGATGAGCATCTGAAGCCTCCTATATAAATTCATAGCTCTGCAGGGTAGGAGTGAGACTGATGAGTTTGAGTCCAAATTAGAGAGTATGAAAGAAAGAAGAAATTGCCAGATCAGAACACAGGCATGAAGGGGCTGCAAACTCTGGTATGTCAGAGGATGGAAGACATTCTTCTCATGATTGGAACAGGGGACTGTAGGGTTAAAGCAGGAGAGAGAAGTTGCAACAGACATGAAACATTCATATAGCAAATTCAAGAACTTAGACTTTATATTCCTTATAGTGATGAGCTGTTCAAAGTGTGTGAGCAGAGAAGTGATATTCTTTGGATTTTTGTTTTATAAAGATGAGTCCATTGATTTTGTAGGGAATGTAATGTAAAATGAATAGACTGATCTAAGAATAGCTATTGAAATGTATTTTATAGTACTACAGTTGAGGGGTCACAGCAAAGCACCTATCTGTGTATGAGCAATAGTTATTAAGGATATTTTCTTTTACATGTATAGTTTTTTTCTTCATTTTATTTTTAATTAAGCTGATAAGGGAACATAGCCTACTTTTTTTTCCACGCTAAAATGGCTTAAAATGTTTATGTGTTAGCTAGTGCTTGAGTTTTTAATTAAAATTTATGATATTGATTATGTTTATAGATATTGATTTTCTTAGATGGCAAATGTTGGCCTGAAGGAATTTAGTTTTGTTTTCTATTAAGCACTGAATATAGTCATAAAAATATAATGAAGAGTTAATTAGTTTATGCCACGTATTGGACTTATCAACAGTATTGAGAAATAAACTTAAGATCATATTTTTCTATTTTATCTGCTAATCTTGAAAATTCAGTTAATGACCCAGTCTATAATTATATTTAATTTACAAATATAATACCATACACATTCCTATACGGTTGTGAAAATTCATCAAATTAATATATTTAGACAGGCTTATGTTAAAATTTTCTTTTGCTCAAACCATGCAATTATTTAATTCAGCCTTTAGCTGGGACTAATATTCAGAACATCAGAATGCTTGATTGGCTGAATAAAAAAAATTTAGTATATTTCTTCATAAGAGAGTAAAAAATGACCCTAACTGAATAGGCATTTTAGATTTTGAAAGCCATATAATTGTTTAGAGATTATTTTTACTATAAAAACACATCATGATTTCATGATATAACTGCACGATACGGTAAGTATACTTATTATATACTCTAAGTGATACTATAAGTAATGAACACATTTTTTTTTAAATATTGTTCTGTAGGCTTATCTTTAGCTATTTAGTTTCCACCATTTCCAGTGAGATGATCTCAGGATAACTGAGGTAACATCTGGAAGGTTAGCAATAATCAACTTTATCTACACAACAACTTTTCCCCCTATCATATTAGTAGAGATGAAGAACAGCAGAATCAGGCTTTTATGGAAATGCTTTATTAGTAGGCTGATTGTTCCTATGAAGAATTCCTAGAACATACAGCATATTACATAATCTGCATACAATAAGAAATATATTTTACAGGCATACTTTGGAGATATTACGGGTTCAGGTTCCAGACTGCTGTAGTAAAGTGAATTTCGCATTAAAACAAATCAAATGAATTTTTTTTTGTTTCCCCATGCATATAAGTTATGTTTAAACAACAGTGTAGTCTATTAAGTAGCAATAGCATCATGTCTAAAAAAGACAATTACAGGGGCACCTGGGTGGTGCAGTCAGTTGAGCGACCGACTCTTGGTTTCCGTTCAGGTTGTGATCTCAGGGTTGTGAGATTGAGCCCCATGTCAGGCTCCACTGTTGGTGCAGAGTTGGCTTGAGATTCTATCTTCTTCTCCCTCTGCCCCTCACACTTGTGCTCTCTCTTTCTCTCTCTCTCTCTCTAAAATAAAAAAATAAATCTTTAAAAATAAATAAAAAACTGTTACATACCTTAATTTAAAAATACTTAATGCTAAAAAATGCTTTCAATGAGTCGTAATCTTTGATCACAGATCACCATAACAATATATATTGATAGATATTATATATGTAAATTACATATAATAACAAATATAATAAAATGGGAAAGTTTGAAATATTGCTAGGATTACCAAAATATAACATAGAGACACAAAGTGAGCAAATGCTGTCAGAAAAATGGTGCCACTAGAGTTGATGGATGCAGGGTTGCCATAAACCTTCAATTTTTAAAAAACGTATTATCTACAAAGCACAGTAAAGTGAAGCACAGTAAAATAAGGTATGCCTATGTATACAGTTATTATATGATTAATTATGCTAATTACAATCAATTTAATATATTTTGCTACCGACCACACAGTAGAGCCTCTTTTTGTATGTTAAAAATTAAGAAACTTACGTTCATCTACTTCAAAAATATTAAGTGAACATTTACCATGTGTTAGGTTGTATGCTAGGCACTGGAAATATAGCAGTGGGCAAGAGCTAGTCTCTGCCTTCAGTGAGTCCACAGTAAGGGGAGTGAAATAAGAGACGATTTCAGTACAGGTAAAGATATTTCAGATATAAATATAATATTGAAAATGATAGATGAGAAATAATAACATGAATATTTACTTTTGTTTTATTTTTATTTATTTACTTATTTGAGAGCGAGAGAGGCGGGGGGGTGGAGAGCAGCAGAGGAAGAGGGACAACCTGACTCCACACTGAGCATAGAGCCCAACACAAAGCTTGATCTCACAACCCTGAGATTATGACCTGAGCCGAAATCAAGAGTCTGATGCTTAACCGACTGAGCCACCCAGGCACCCCTTTACTTTGTTTTAAAAACTAACGAAAATAAAATCTACATGCTAAAGTTATCACATTACTTAATGTCTGAATATGGGCCATTATACAAAGTTTAATCCCCCCAGAATTAAAACTAGCTAATATTTTTCAAGTACTCAGACTTACTAAACTCTGTTCAAAGAGACTTACATGTTTTAGTCACTTATTTCCCAAAATAATCTAATGAAATTGGTACTATTGTTATCGCCATTTTTCAGTGGAGGACTGAGATTCCAAGTGTTAGATAACATCCTCCAAATGAAGAAGCTGGTGGTGGAAATGACAGTTGTTCTTTGTCAATTTGGGTTAAGATTATATGTGCTTAATCACTTAACCTGTTGCAAAAGGTAATAGATGTGCTGCTCTGGTAGACTGAATATTTTGGTTAAAAGTGTACTGAAGGGGTGCGCCTGGGTGGCTCAGTGGGTTAAGCCTCTGCCTTCAGCGCAGGTCATGATCCCAGGGTCCTGGGATCAAGCCCTGAGTGGGGATCCCTGCTCAGAGGGAGCCTGCTTTTCCCTCTGCTTGCCACTCCCCCTGCTTGTGCTTGCTCTCTTTCTCTCTCTGTCAAATAAATAAAATCTTTAGAGAATAAAAGTGTACTGAAGGCATAATTTGATAAAATCAGTTGTTTGAAAATCCAATTTCATTTGATGAACTTAACCTAATATATAATAGATAGTGCCTCTTCAGCAAAAAGATACTTCACAAATAACTTGATCAAAAATTTGATGAAGCATTCACAAATTGCATGATAAAGTTTGAATCACTCTATTTTTTAATTAGAAAACTTTCTCTGGCCTTTAAAAAAAAGATTAAATTCTAAAATCACCTAAACATTCTCTGGGTGTACATCATTTTTGTAACTTATTCAACTCATAATTCAACACCTATTGGTAACTTGTACATTGGAAAATGATTAGAAAGTGTTGGGCATTATCCTGATCCCTATGGAACTAAAAATCAAAAAAGCATAACTTCCTACAGAAAGGTGTGAAAGAAAAGGCTCTAGGGAAATTTTACAGGAGCTAATTAATTCAGTCTGCCACAATAATGTGGCAACATTCACATTGCAAGGCTTCTTTCTGAAAATTAGATGTTAGTTTTGAAGTGTTAATGTATTAAAATTCATGCAAATTATCTCAAATAGTCACTAACTTATGGATTTTCATTTGTTACAAAAGTTATAGGTTTTACAGAATCAAATATGCAAATGTTGAGTGATCTAAAGAAAAAAATTCTTTGGCATGATTAATTGCCAAAGTCTTTTATCTGAAAGAATTGAGATGAAACTATTTTTATTAAGATGATTCATGTTCATTTAAAATGGTGAAGTGATATACTGAAATTAAAATGGGCTAAAGCATAGCAGTGTTTAGTGAGACCAAAGTGTTTGTTATATTATTTAGGATAAAACAACCACATCTAAAAATATGCTACTAATTAAAGAGTAGAGTGTGCCTTCAGAGGATTCATCATAGGGCACTGCTAAATTTATGTACAGCTTTATTTAGAAATGGCCATTGAAAATACAAGAGAAGTTTGATTCTCAATGTGTAACAAGGGAAAAGTAAGTCATCATTCACTATGTTCTAGATGTTGTCCTAAGTGCTTTGCATTTAATATCTATAAAAAAAAGAATTTCCAATAATTCTCAAGCAAAATTCGGGAAAATAACCCCTAGTTTAAGGTGAAAAAACTGTATAGTAGGAACTCAATAAAAGAGAAATCAAAGATCAATTTTTGTTGGTTTGTTTGTGTTTTGTTCGTTTGTTTAAAAATAGCTCAGTGTATCCTGAATTAGGTTCAAAACTGTGTGCATACTATTATGAAAAAGGGGTGCATAATATTGTGAAAAATGAACTTCCGTTGCTTCATTTTTCTTTTTATGTAGATACAGCTGGGGATAGATAAGAGCTATATTCCCATTATTTTATTTTATTTTTTATTTTTTTTATTTTTTATTTTTTATTTTTTTAAAGATTTTATTTATTTATTTGAGAGAGAGAATGAGAGACAGCACGAGAGGGAAGAGGGTCAGAGGGAGAAGCAGACCCCCCTGCTGAGCAGGGAGCCCGATGTGGGACTCGATCCCGGGACTCCAGGATCATGACCTGAGCCAAAGGCAGTCGCTTAACCAACTGAGCCACCCAGGCGCCCCTCCCATTATTTTAAAAAATTAGAAATTGTTCTAAGTTTTTTGGCATTCCTAAGAGCAATTCCTGTGGGAAAATTGGATGTGATCTTTCTAAAGCTTTTTCTTCAAAGATTAGTTTTTATGGAAAAATTGGCTGATATAAATGACATTATTAAATTCTTTACCTAAAAGAGGAGAACACCTCAAGGTCAGGATTGCTTTTATATATCAAAGGAATCCACCTTGTGTGAGGAGCATACACAAAGGACCATTCCAGAACAATTGAGAGACTACACCATTTCTTAAACTGTAGGGATTATCTGTAATGTAAATTGATTAGAAGTCAGATACTGGTCTAAGCATGTGACCTAATTGTTATTATTAGACACCAGAAATTTGACAAATACTTCTAGGAATAGAATTTGTGAAAAAAGCTGTCATTTTGAACGAAAGGGTAGTAAATAATAGAGGATAAAAGACCTTGAGTCACCCGGATGATCTGAGGTGGACAGCTGTTTGGTGTTTGTTCATATCATTGAACAATTTGACATGATGGAACCTAGAACTACACACTTAAGAATTTAGTATGCTGGAATATTAAGTTGTAGAATAGTAATTTATATAATGTGAAAGTAAAGCCATTGGCTTTTCATAACAGACTTTAAAAGCGAACTATAAGCCCCTGTCATAGCAAAAGAACTGTCTACATGTAAAATAGAGGATAATAAAAAATGTGAAGGGGTTGGGGCACCTGGGTGGCTCAGTCGTTAAGTGTCTGCCTTCGGCTCAGGTCGTGATCCCAGTGTCCTGGGATCGAGCCCCGCATCGGGCTCCCTGCTCCGCGGGAAGCCTGCTTGTCCCTCTCCCATTCCCCCTGCTTGTATTCCCTCTCTCACTGTGTCTCTCTCTGTCAAATAAATAAATAAAATCTTAAAAAAAAAAATGTGAAGGGGCAATGGAATGAAGCTATGTTTCTATCCTCACATGTCAACAAGAACAACCACCACTACCACAACAACAGCAATAAACACACAAGCCTTAGTTGGGCTTGTCATATTATTTACACAATAAATTAACTGAAAATCCTCATCATACTGGCATCAAAGTCAAGAGTTGAAGAATCCAAATTTCACAAATACATTGGAAAAATAAGCAATATAATTGTGGGGACAAATGCTCACATTCTCACTAACCAGACTTCCAATATAGGAATGACAAAAACAGGAGACCTGTGAGGAGGTAAAAACAACATTTAGTTCCTATACGGATTATTTTATCAGTTTGTTCTTGCTGTATTTTATTGTTATTTTATTATTTTCTGTTTATATGGAAAATAATTCATGGGCAGAGCTCTAGAATTTGTACATAATGTACAAATAATGTATCATAAGCTTCCTCAAACAACAACAAAAAAATTAACATTCCATGGTTTAAGGATTTTGTGGTCTGATGCTAGTAAGTAAAAAACAAACACTTATTGTTAGTAAATTAAGGAGCTTGTTGTCTCTACACTAATTATAGTATAAAAAACCTATAATTTCTTTAGGTGACTTACTGTAATTCTCTTGTGATTACATAGTTAACATGGAAACATTCAGTAAATTTACTTGGCATGATTTAAAAATGAAGACTAATTCTTTTTCACTAGAGTTAAAATCAAAGTTTTTTTATGTATAGAGACTTTTCAATTCTATTTATCTGTTTTTATAAAACATGGAACTCCTAAAGTATACCAACAGTAAGAATAGTGTTGAGAGGGTTCATGAATGAACTGCAACATAAAACTGATTCTATAATAAATTACTAAGCTTAAGTATCTGTTATTATTTGTTTTTCCAAAGTCTATATAATATTATGGAAATTATATGTGTGTATAGAAATATTCCTTTTGAACTATCAAGATATTCTTTCCCATAATTTTGATGTTAATATAATGGTAATTTCCACATTCATTATGGGAACTCTTCCCTCCCAGTGATCTATTTACCCACAGCACCTCAATAATTCACTCACATGGTCACATACTGGAGTTTCTAATTACAAAGAATTGCACTTCATTTAAAATCATGATTTCATTTTAAGCATCAACTTTGAAAGGTTTCCATCTTCCAACTTTACATTTATTTTTTTATGTGAAAGATATACATGACTACCTTCCTAAGATTCTCTACCTAATTAGAGTTCTCTATTACATGTATACCACTACCTATGTTTATTGCCCGCTATGACCTGACTACCTACCTTATTCTTAGATTTCATACTTCATCATTATCTTCACCCCTTTATCTTTATCCTCAACTTCCTTATGTATCGGTTTTACTTACTTACAAAAACTCCAAATCTGGTTAAACTCGTTTATTTTTTTACACAAAGTCTGAACTCTGGCAGCTGAACAAATTGGTATATAAGCAAGCCATATCAATTGCTTTTACTTTAAATTTATGACCACACATTTCAAGGGACCCTCTGCTGAAATCTCACTTCACTATTCTTAATAAAATTAATCTTCTAGACTCTAAAGTGAATATTTTACAGCTTGCTCATCATACTGAAACCTCCATATGCCCTTCCTATTTCAACGTTTTTGTAACATCTTATTATTTCCTGACTAAAATAGAAGCAATTGTACAATAACTACCTAATCACCATCTCCAAACTACAAACCTATTGGTATCATTATTTATAAAATATTTCCTTTCCTATTAAATAAACTGCCTTGTCTCCTTTCTGAAGCCAAGTTTTAAACTTGTTCACAGAATCTCAATATCTCCTATTATAGACTTAATTCCAGAAATGATCTCACTATTTCATGTCACACAATTTTCTTTCCTTTCTATGTTTTTTGTCATCAGCATTGAAATGTGTTCTAGTATGTTGCTGTTGCATCAAAAAAGAAAGCCCGTAAGAGTATCCCCCACGTCAGCTACTGCTGTATTCTTCTCCCCTTTAAACAACTTGAACTTAAAACAAGGTAAAAAACTTAAAGTAAGTAAAACTTAAAGTATGGCCAGTATTTACCACTCTGTTTTTTTTATACCCAATTCTCCTTTAATCCCTCCAAACAAGGCTTATAATAATTCTGTCTACACATCTCTAATTGCTTTAATACTCTTTTTAAATGAATTGACTATTTTTCATTTTTCATTTTTCTCAGCATGTGATCCAAGTGAAACTTCCTCCATTTTGGAAAACATTATTCCCCTGTGTGACAAGATACTACAGTTTTTTATTGTCACTTTCACCAGCAGCTTTTTTTACAATCTATCAAATTTTTATCTGGTTTCTTATCTTTCACTCCTAAACTTTGTATTCTCAGACTCTATCTTTGCCCCTATGGATCAGGGGTCCCCAAGACCACCCTCGGGTGCAAGGATTGACTAGAATGAGTCACATAACTCATAAAAGCTATTATATTCATGGTTATGGTTTCTTATGGCAAACTGATACAGATGAAAACCAACAAAGACAAAAGGCACATAGGGCCGAGTCCAAGTACAAGCTCCCAGTTATTTACCAAGTGGAGTCCTACAGACAATACTTAATTCTCCCAGCAACAAACAATGTGTGATGGTATGTTTGAGTATCGCTAACCATGGAGAAACTCACCTGAGCTTTGACATCCAGGATATTTATTGGGGGATAGTCATGTAGGCATGATGTGTTGTGTAATTGACCTTAGTTACTCAGTCTCCAGCTTCTCCAGATTCCAAACTGATAAGAATTACTCAAGGCTATGTAAATCACAGTTAACATAAACTATCTGGCATGATACAAACACATTTTTATCATGCAAGATATTCTAAGTGCCTAGAGAATAAATCCTAGGAGCTGGTCAAGGGCCAGGTTTTGTTTTGTTTTGTTGTTGTTTTGGTTTTGGTTTTGGTTTGTTTTTTGAATGTATTATTTGTTTCAAGGGCACTTCCATGTAGACTATTTATTAAAGATTTAACGAATGGGTCTAATTTTTCTCTACAGTTTTCAGCTCTAGTATACACATGCTTGCCATAACCTTGTTACTGATATAATATAGCTCATCACTTCTCTACTTTGGATTTGTCTATGTGTCTTCCTTTGATCAATGCAATGGAATGAAAGTGGCAATATACCAGTTCTGAGATTAGACCTTACTCCCATTCTACCTTTGTTATTTGCCATAAAATTTGGGTTTGGATTAACTTCCTGGTACCAGACACAAGAAACTGAGCTGTCTCTTTGGCCCACAGGCCTACAATAGAAATCAGACCCACTTCAGACTCTGCACTCTGAGCAGAGCCTCATAACCCAGCCCAGCCTGGATCAGCTGAACCCAAGCAGATTCACTGATCCACGAGATGCATAATTGTTTTTTTTTCTTATTTTGTTTTAAGTTTAGGGGCACCTGGGTGGCTCAGTTGGTTAAGTGTCTGCCTTTGGCTCAGGTCATGATCTCAGGGTCTTGGGATCAGGCCTGCATCCAGCTCCCTGCTCAGCCGGGCGTCTGCTTCTCCCTCTCCTGCCCCCTCCGCTCATGCTCTCTTTCTCTCTCTCTCTCAAATAAATAAATAAAATCTTTAAAAAACAATATTTTGTTAAGTTTATTTCATTATTTAAGTAGTTCTGCCCCCGACGTGGGGCTCAAACTCATAACCCTGAGATCAAGAATCACATGCTCTTCCAACTGAGTCAGCCAGGTGCCCCGAGATGCATAATTGTTGTATTGAGGCTCTGGGTTTTAGAATGGTTTATTTCTCAGAATTATAGTGAAAAGAGTTGGCTAATATGTTATTTAAAATCTTTACTGGGTAATAAATATGAAACAATAATCATTTCATGAACCTCTAAAAGGTCAGTGCTATTTTGATGCCGAGGATAAGCAGCCTCTTAGTCTTCCTATTACTCAAATTCCTTATCTATAAATTGAAGCAAAAATTACACCTACCTCAGATTTTTTGTTAAAATCACATATATTAATTTATGTACAGTTCATAGTACTTTGTCCATCATTCATGAGAAAAATATCCATTATATTGAAATCATTTTTGTCAATGCTTTATAATCTCACTTAAATTTTAGTTTATCCCTGATTTAGAACAGAATTCTAGATTCCCATCTTCAAACGTCTCATCTTCAATAAAATGTGAAAATCTACCAATATTAACACTTCAGTAAGTATTGCCATGATGCATTCAATTTCTCAAGTCAAAAGCTTAGAATTCTCTGTTCCTTTCTTTTTCTCACATTTTTCATCAACAAGTTTTGTTACTCTGATTCTAAGTCTTACCATCAGTGCTAATCCATCTTTAATCTAAGACAACTTCATCTATTATCAGGAGTATTTCAGTAGCTTCCAAACTGATCTCTATGATTTCTGTTATCCTCTCTCCTACCACGGGGTCTCCACTCAGTATTCAGTGTCACCTTCAGACATAACAATCCAAAAATATCACACCCATACACAAAATCATGTAGTGGTCCCTCTTACCATTCACAATGAAATCTAAACTCTTTACAGATAATTCTAAATTCCATGTAATCTGCATTCTCTTTACACTCATTCTAGAGAGGAAAAGGTGAGACAGATATAATTACAGAGTATCTTAAAGGCAGTAGTGATAAATTTCAATAATAAATATAGAAGGAAAGGAAATGGGGCCTCTGTGGTGGAGAGGAAGAGCTATTTAGATAAATAGGGAAGCAAGACCTTTCTTCAGACTTCTGACTGACAAAACCTTCAAGAAATGTGAAGAACAAGAAAGAACCTAAGAAGTGCTAAAGCCTAAAGTCATTGCAACATTGACTGAGGAACAGCAAGACCACCTGTAGCTGGAACAGGCAAGATGACCTGTAGTTACAACACAGGAGTCAAGGGAGTGATAGGTGATTATGTGAAAGGAAATTCAGCTATATTCCACCCCGGTCAGTTAAATCCAACTTTCTATCCACTTCATGCGACACCAGGTATAGAGAAAAAGTCCACAGCAATGCTGATCACCTCACTCTAAAGACACTATCATTTACCTTGAATGTGCTCCAAATGCTGCCCTGACAATCTCAGAATATTGTCCCAGTTCATTCACTCTTTCACTCTCTGGTCACTAATTTCATAGCCTTTTATCTCTCATCAAATCCCTTCCTACCTAATTCTAGCTCTCAGCTCCTGACCTTGCTTTCTCTTTCAGAGATGAGAAAATTGAAACTATAAAAAAAGGACTTCTCTAAGTCCTACTGCCATGTTTACCTTAAGCCTCTCATCTGTGCTCTTACTCTCTGTAGTTGCTCTTGATACTATAGGTAAACAGTCCTTTTTTGCAACAAGTCAAACTCTCCAGTACTCTCATTCAATTAACTGTGCATCTGCTACCCCCAGTCTAATCAAAGATAACTATATAACAGTTCTCTTGTCTTATTCTGAATCAGTTGATGTTTTCCTCTTGACTGGATGCATCTTCCCACAAACACATTTAACGAAATCACTTGACCTTTCTAGATACCACAACATTTCTTTCTTTCTTTCTTTTTTTTTAGTCTTTACAGAATATTGTTAGATTGAGATTTTCCTGGGTGGTTCAGTCAAGCACCTGAGCCTTGGTTTCTCTGCTCTCATTCTCTCTTCAACCTACTTCCTCTAGACTTTCAGCTCCTATGCTACACTAAGACTGCTCCTAATTAAATCACTAATGATCCTTCTGTGGCTAAACCCAATAGCTAAAATTTAGTCTTGATTTTATTTGACTGATTGGCAGTACATATACCAGATGTATATGTACATTTCATCAACAAGTTTTGTTCCCTGAAACCTTGTGCACTTAATCCTATCTGCCCTCCTAACTTTCTGGCTAGTTCTTCCCAACTTCCTTTTTTGGTTCTTCTTCATCTCCTCTAACCATGGAGTTCTCCAGGACTCAGTTTTTGGTCCAACCTTCTTTTCTATTTACACACATTTATTTAAGGAGCTCATCCATTTTCATGTCTTATACATGATATAAGTACACAGATTTATTTCCAGACTCATATATTTGATACCCTATTTGATATTTCCCTTGAATATCTATTTAACATCAAAACCTGCTGTTCTTTCCCCTATAGTCAGCTCTTTCTGTTCTTTCCTGTATCATAATAAATGGTAACATTATTCCACAGCTTTTTTAAGACAAAGACTTTGCAGGCATTGTTTACTTCTTTCTTTCACATCCTATATTTGATCCATAACCAACATTATAAGCTCTACATTCAAAGTATATTTAGAATATCCAATTAATTCATTTCCACAACAGCCATTACTACTGCTCTGGGAAAAGCAGCATAAAATTTTTCTTGAATTACTGTAATACTTTCTTAAACGTTTCCCCTGCTTCTAACATTGCCCTTTTTCAGTCAGTTCTCAACATAACATCTAGATTTATCCAATTAAAATATAATCTGATCCAGTCACTCTTCTGCTCAAAATCCTGTAACATCAAGGGCCTGAATGATTCTCCCGCCTTCTTAATTCTTGAAACTTATCTCCCATTAACCTTTTCTTTTAATCACTCAGCTCCAGCCACATGGGAGTCATCTTTTAGCCTCAGAAACTTTGAACTTGTATTTTCCCCTGCCTGGAATCTTCTCCAGTGATTTTCACAGTGATCTGTCCCTTTTAGGTCTAAACTGACATATCACCCTCTGCCTGTGGCTTTTCCTGACTGTATTCATTTCCCAGAGCTGCTATACAAAGTTCCACAAACTGGGTGACTTGGAGAACAGAAATGTATTCTCATACAGTTCTGGAAGCTAGAAGTCTAATGTCAAGGAATTAATCAAGGTTAGTTCCTTCAGAGGGCCCTAAGAGAGAATCTCTTCCATGTCTCTCTCTTAGCTTACATTGTTGAGCACCGTTCCTTGGCATACCTTGCCTTGTGGATACATCACTCCAATCACTGCCTCCGTCTTCATGCGGTATTCTCTATTTCTCTGTTTCTTATGGCCAGATTCTCTCTGTGTCTCTTTTCCCTTCTTATAAGGACATCAGTCATATTGGACTAAGAGTCCACTCTATTCCTGTATAACCTACTTAAACTAATTACATCTGCAACAACCATATTTCCAAATAAGGTCACATTCCGAGGTACCAAGGGTTACATTTTAACTATCTTTTTTTGGCAGAAACAAATCAACCCATAACACTGTCCATTCCATTTAGAATTGCACCTGACATTCTCTGTTGCTTTTCCTAATTTATTTTTCTCTGTGATATATATATCACCATCTTACACTCTATATATTTTAGTAATTTTTTATGTTATTGTCTGTTTCCTCTCACAAGCTTTTAACCTCTATGAGGGAAGAAGTTTTGATTTATTTTGCATTATGTTCTACTCTCAGTGCAAAAAAAGTGAAAAGTAGTTGTTATAGATTCATGATAAATATTTGTTTAATGAATTGATGAATGAAATTTAAAAGGATTAATGAAGGAATAAATCCCTAGACTATAACATTCTTTATTCTAAGCACTGAAAATATAATTTAAAAAAAAGTCATATGCAGTTTTGTCTCTTTCTAACACTGGAATGTATTAAACATAAGTACATCAATCCTTACCTTCTTAAGCACAGGTTGACACCAGCAATGCTTTTTCACCAACAATGTGAATGATATTCACATAAAGTTCAAAATATTACCAGTAAGATGTGCTATTTATTATTCACAGTTAAGAAGACACTATCCTGCATAAAATCTGTGTTTATAGGTATGTATTAAGTATTAAACCACAATCTATATTCATTTCTCTGAAATGTGTATGATAACATGGATGGATCAACCCTAATGAAAAATCACTAGGTACTAATGCTTCCTCCACAATCTCCCAAATCCCATACCAGTAATGGAAGCACTAAAACTGAGAGTAACATTAATATAATTTTATTTTGACATCACTGTCCATTTTCTTTTGTAAGTTTGCTCTTTCACAGGCATTCATGATGTTAATGCATTTTTTATTGCTGTATACATTGTAGTCCTGTTGAATTCTGAATAAGACTTAAAACTATATATCACATATGTTTACTCAAAAGCAAAAGAAGTTTGAGTTAATGATGAATTTTATCATTTATCAAAGTCATCTGAAAACTATTCAGAAATACTCCATTTTTATTTTCTATCACTTTTATGGCTGCAAGGCAGTAAGTGATATTAAATTTGGACAGTGTTGGGTTTTTTTTTAACCATTGTGAAATGTAAAGATAGAAAATTAAAAAAGGAAAAGGAGCCATAGATAATTTGAAATTCATTAGACATACAGTTGTGGATTTATACTTTCCCACTTTCAAAGTGATAACTACATGACAGATTTAGGTGAAGACTTTCCCTTGGAATATTTTGGATTTGTTCTTAATCATCTTGCTGAGCACAAATATGTACAATACAATGTGCTTCTTAGTATAAATATGTCAGGTGAAATGTAGCGTAATGAAAGTGATGCTGTAGAGGGAGATTTGATCCGAATTCCCTTTCCTGATTTTGTTCTTCTATCACTAGATCATATCACTTAAACTTTCTAGAATTTGGCTCCCTGATCAATTAAAATGGCAGATGCAACATTAGTTTAATGCCTATAATATGCCCTTGAGGCTCTGTTCTAGAGATTTTACAGATATTATGTCATTTCATTTGCATAACACAGTGGCATGGTATATAATATTACCCCTTCTTATAGACAAATAAATCAAAGAGGTTTCTAAAATGTAAAGCTAATGGTGGATATGTGATATATATATATATATATATTATATATATATCTTATATAATATATATATTCTTATATAACATAATATGTATATATTTTCTTATATAATATATATAGTCTTATATATTCTGTATATAATGTAATATATTCTTATATCTTTATTCTTTTTTTTTTTTAGCAGAGTTATTCATGAATATAGTTAAAAAGCCAGAGAGTTCTCAGGGCTCCTGGGTGGCTCAGTCAGTTAAGCATCTGACCCTTGTTTTCAGCTCAGGTCGTGATCTTAAGGTCATGGGATCAAGCCCTGCATTTGGCTCTGTGCTGAGCATGGAGTTAGTGTCAGATTCTCTCCCTCTCCCTTTGCCCCTTCCCCCACTGCTCATGCTCTCTCTCTCTCTCAAGTAAATAAAATCTTAAAACAAAAGCCAAAGAGTTCTAAAAAATTTTTTAAAGAAAATGACCAGACATTGCTCCATTCCTTACCATTCCCAATTCCTACTTCTCAGAAGCTGTCACTTTTCTTTCTTTTATGGTTTCTTTTGGCATTTATCTCCAGGTCTCTTAATAATGTGTGTATATCTTAATTTGTAAAGTGTTCGGTGTTATATGTTATCTAATATTTTGTTCCTATGGAAGGTCATAGTTTATTTTCTTTATACTCTACCAGTCCCCCTACACCTCTCCCTGTAGCACACATGCTCAATTCTTTTATCATCAGCACAATTTTTTGAGTTTCATAATTATTATATTTATATACTTATGATTATGTAACATTATTCCCAGTTGCCTTCCATAATGCTGAATAAATGTATGCATTGCTTTGTATAGTTTTTGTTTGCCCAGCAGTCATTGGTTTAATTTTCTATCTACCCATTGCTTCTAGGTTCTAGTATTATTTCTAAATCAGACGCCACTCTGGTTCCCAACCAATTTTATACAACCTTTAATTCTCTTGACTGTCCATCTGTCTGTCTCCTTCTCTCCCATTCCTTCTCCCTCTCTTTCTCTTTTAAAATCTTTCCATCACAAAGTTTCTAAAATTTGATGGTACCCTTTTTTATAAAGCATTTTAATTTGGAAACTCGTGAACTTTCATTAGTTTATTTTATTTATTTATGTTCTAAAGGCTCTCATTTTATTTCCTTCTTGACTCTTTCTAGTGCTCATATTATTCAGACATTTGTACTTTGATCTATTATTTCGTCTATTTTTTACTTTCTGGGTACTCTCAACTTTAAGTTTCTAATATCTTTGGAGATTAAAATTTCTTCCAAATTTCTACTTAATTTTCCTTTCATGCTATCATAGCTTTCAAGACAGATTGGAAAGATGAGTGTAACTTCTGGATCTTTTCATTTAAAACAAGCCACTTGCCCTATACTTCTGCTTAACTCTTCCCCTGAGTAGGAAAGTGGATGTGAAAGTGAGCTCTTCTACCATATAGATGAAGACAAAACCCTTGGAGGGGAGAACAAAGTAAAGGATCCTGTTCTTTAATACTTCAAAGTAGAACTGTTCTTCAGCCCAAAGCTGTTCAACTCGAATGTTTTGTAAAAAAGAAATACTCAAGTTACTGTACTTTTTGGCACTTTTTGTAATAGCAGTTTCGCCTATATGCTAATTCACAGAGTATAAAATACTAAAAACCATTTGAAAAACAATTTGCTTTTTCTCCTAAAAGTGAACCTGCATGTAACCTACTAGAAAAATGACTACAAACAGATACATACAGTAGTATTTGTAGCAGTTAATTCATCTGTAAAACTAAAATCAATCCAAATATCCATTAGCAAAAATGTCATACAATGACACAGTGAATCACATGGACACTCACCAACAGTTGCCTGGATTTCATTTGTACTATTTCTAAAAAGAAGGAAAAACTTAATATAATTTTGGGATATACACAGAGATGATGAGATACAAAAAAGTCTGATAATGTTTAGCACAAAAGTCAGACTAGACTAGCAGTGTGCGCTAGGGGACAAAGAAGTATACAGTGGAGGAAGGAACATGAAGTAGCATTCAAGGAGCTATGTTCTAGTACTTAGTCATGTTGAGGTAAAATAAGTATTTTCTTTTCAAATACTTTTTAAATGAACACATTTTTTATTCTCTTTTTTATGTTATGTATTTTGCTGTAGAAAGAAAAAAATTGGGGCATCTGGTGGCTCAGTAGGATAAGCATCCAACTCTTGGTTTCAGCTCAGGTTGTAATCTCATGGGTCTTTAGATTGAGCCCCGGAGCCTCAACTGGGCGTTGAGTCTGCTAGGGATTCTCTCTCTCTCTCTACCCCTCCACCCCTGCCATGTGTGCATGCTCCCTCTCTCCCCTACGCCTTTAAATCAATCAATCAATCAATCTTAAAAAAAAGAAAAAAATACTTGACTATCATCATTTATAAGATGTTTTATTTACATACATATCATACCCATCTATTGTATCTGTGTATAGTATTTGATAAAAGATGTGTATGAATATAACATACACATAGTATACAACACAAAATTTTTCTGTGCCAGTAAGAAAGGATAAGGGATGCCATAAAGGAGAAAATTTTAATTGGAAAAGGTCTTTAAAAGCTGTTGCATTACTTAAAAAATCCAATACTCTAAAGCTTCAACGAAGTTTGTATAAAATTAGTTGGAATCTGGCAAAGAGGGCTCCTCCTGTGAATCACAGTGGTCTCTCATGTAACACAGGTAGGGAAGTACCTGAGGGAATAAAAAAGGCACTGTGATTAGAGATTTCTTTTAACCTAGGGAAAAATACAATTATGAAAAACCCTGTTGAAAAGCTTTCCAAAATGCTGTGAAAGCCATAATACTCTCTGGAAGCTTGGAGAGGCATTTTGCTTGCCTTCACTTAAAGTGCATGACAGTCAGAGTCTGATTCTGGGAGAGACTTGATTTTTGTTTGGCTCAGCAGGCAATTCAATTAAAACAAAATGTTTGGTTGGAAAGGGTCTGTTTTTATGCAGCTGTGGCCTTCTTCCATTTATGGTTATTTAACTGTTTTTTTCCTCAGTCTATTCACAACATACATCTTTTTTTGTGAGCTATATTTCATCGTGTTTTATAAGATTTCTATTTCTTAAAATGGCAACTTCAGTTTACCAGACAACATTAAATAAGTTGTTCTTTTCCTTACAAAATCATCTCATTGTAATGGTCAGATCATCTTATAATTTTCTATGATTATAGCCCAAAATATTCCTATATGTGAGTTACCTAGTTTAAGAGAGACCAGATTAGAGAGAAGGAAATTAATATTTATCTTAAATTACTAATATTTCATCCACAATAATCCTTTAATTATCATCCAGTCTGGAAGGGAGTGATTATTGAGGATGCTTACTCTCCTTGTACATGCCATGATATGATCATTTTAAGTTTGAGAGACCCTAACTATACTGATTATTTTTTGGAAAAAAATACATAAATTAATTCTCCTGGATAACATCTGGTGTCTAAATTAGACTAGAGTCATAAGAAAGCACACCTAAAATCTTGCTAAGTCAAAAACTGATATTAGATACAAGTGGATAAATTGAAATTAATTTAATTATTTCTGGGTTGCATAAATGTATTGGATAACACATGAAAACCTGAGTAAGCCAGTTACTGAATATAGTCTATGGTTTTCTCAAGAGGCATATTAACAAAGATTTTCTTTGTTACAGATTCCCATGTAATATTGTAAAGTAAGTACGGAGGCCTAACTGCTACCATCTCTCTCTACCAACTCATTCTCTGCTTGCCCTGTATATCTTAAGAAATGAATAAAGGGATTACAAATAAAATGAAAGTAACCTCCAACCTCACTAAAAATTAGGGAAGATTAATATATAATACAGATGGGATGAGTTTGATAGAGAAAATGAGTAAGTATTAGATTTGTAATTATCCCCTCTGAGACAAAATAATGTTACCAGACAGTAAAAGGAGAAAATGCCACAAGAAACCAAGTAATACCCACAATATAGAAAGCAAGGACAGGAGATGAAGATATCTGGGACACTGTGAGAGAAAAAGAAAAAAACAAACAAACAAAAACCAAAAAAACTCACCTGCCATGCCATTTCACCAGTAGGACTCAGCCACACTTGAAATGTTAGAAATGGGAAGTCTTGGGGATTCATTAAGGAGTCCACCACAGAGCTGACTCCATCTCACCCCCATTTGTGGGCTACTGAATCGTTGATATAGTAATGTAAATTTACAGCGATTGACAGAGCATTACAAATTTTAGAGAAGGATGTCAAGAATTATGAAATTAAAAAACAATGAGAATAAAGGAAAATCCACTCATCCCATCGATCAGCTAACATCAGGCCAACATTGATTTTTTTCTGATTCAAGGAAGAGGAAACAAACACCAAAATAAGACGCTGAGACTGATGAAAAGAAACCACAGCAAATAAAAAGTAAGAATGCAGAATTTCTTTTACAGTAATGTCTCCTTGGAGACCCAGAGTAACATAAAGGACAAAAATATTTTGCCTAGAAATATTGGTACTGCCATGATTACATCATCTCCAAACATAGGTAATATCCCATTTCTAGCCCCATTTGAAGGGAAACTCTTTACCATAAATATATTAACTTTAGTAATACCATTCCACTTGTCTCACTTCACCTACTCATCATGAAGACTTAAAAATTGAAGGAAGAGAGTTTCTATGTCCTGATTTGTTCAGAGATGTTTTCTTAATCAGCCATGACTTATAAATAGAACCATAACATCGTCAGTTTCAGGAAAAATAAAGTATATACTGATGTTTAGTTAAAAACTTCACAAAACAGGACTCTGCATGTATACTTTTAAGTTAAAACATATCTGCCAGAAACCTAAAGCAAACATCAAACTTAATATTGAAACATAAGAATCAGAGGGTCCAAAGGTATCCCTGAGGATCAGCATTACCATGGGGGAGAAGGTGAATGAACTAAGGTATGTTTGAGAACCATATGTAATACTAGAGTTCTCTGCCCTAATGTTCACCCCATATCCAAAAGCCATATGAAATAGCACAAAATAAAATTTAAGATCTCACCTTTCTCCACAGATATAAATGACTAACTAGATAATACACACACCAAACATAACAGCCTCACAGAAACAAAGAAGAATATCTGAAGAGCACAGGCACCATAAAGAAAGATAACAAACTAAACAACTGAATTTATATATAAGGCAGAACAATATTTAAAAAAACACACAATAAATATGTCAAGAAAGGTTAGAGATGGAGTTACAAACTAGCAGCAGGAACAAGCCAATTTAAATTATTGTGTATAAAATTTTAATTGCTGAAATAAAGATCTCAATAAATGTTTTGGATAGAAAAATGAATTTGGTCAACAGATGGAATTAATGAACTAGATGATAAGGTAAGGGAACTATCCAAAAATAATTGAGTTAGAAATGTCAGCATAAATTTTATGAATACCAATAAGAGAAAAAAATAAAGGAGGATGGAAATACTTAATGATATAATAACTAGAATTTCCAAAAATTAAACTCAGAAATGATCAGCAGAATATATATAAGGGCAAATCAAATGCACACACACACACAGACACACACACACAGAAATATTGTTTTTAAATTTAAGAACTTCAAAGAAAACATGATTCTAGAACCACCAGAAGAGAAAAAAGTTCACCAGCAAAAGATAGAAATCATTTCAAATTCTCACTAGATGATATTTGAAAGTGCTAAGATATTAATAGTTCTTTTTTAAATCACTGAGCATCACATTTTACCTGCAAGTAAACCATTCATTTAAATAGCTTGACCAATTCCAAAGGTTCTCAGAAACTTAAGTTCTCAGAAAGTTTATTACCCAATAGTATTTTTTTAAAGCACTTACAAAACTACATCAGCAAGAATAGAAATAATTCCCAAGTAGAAGAACAATACTATGGGAAGTGAAAGTAAGTAAATACCTCAGTAAATTTCATTGTCTAAATAAGTAGTGCCCAAAATAATGATATTAAGGTTGTCGAAGGTTTTAGTGGATCCTAAGTAATTTACCTTGTTTGGGATGAAGATATGGTAGGTATAAGTATTGGAAATCTAAACTAACATGTAAGTATACACAGTGGATAGTAATAAACTAATGACAACAAGAACAGAATAAAGTAAATGTATGAATAGCAGAGAAAATGCAAACAAACCAAGGAAAATTAAGGGGAAAATATAAAATCAAAAAGAATATAAAAATATAAAACAAAAAACTAAGTTAACAGAGAATACTTCCAAAATAATAATTGTAATATACACAAATTCATTAAACTTGCTATGAAAAGACAAATTCCAAATTTATACACACACATACTTGTATGAATTACACACATACACGCACATACACCCATATGAAACCTGAAATAACTTGAAGAAAATTTTAATATACTAAATATAATTTAAATACAGCTTTAAAGCTAAAAACAGAATGAGTAATGAAAAGCTGTGCTATATACTGATAAAAGACATACTTTTTTTCATGACGACATAATAATCACATTAGAACCAGTCATCAAATATCTCTTAATAGGCAGTTGCCCAAATGCCTCTCTAGTACCCCACTTAAACGTTTTTCTCTCCTGTCGAATATTTTAGTTATATTATAGCTATGGCTTTTTAATGAGCTCACTAAAAAATTCAGACACACAACAGTGAAAAAAGGAGATCAACATCACTATTGGATAAAAGGGAAGGACAACATCAAGGGACCAGACCTTTGAGAATATTCTTGCTGTGGTGAAGATAGAAGAAAATAAATATTAGATTCTGATCATATCAAGGAGATGAGGAATGAATTTTTTTCAATAAATTCAAGGAAAACACTCATAATGAAACAGCTATTACTAGAAGTACTAATGAAAATTCTCTAAATAGTAGAAAAACTAAGAAATGCCAGCTTGCTTACAAACAAAATATCTTCAATGAACATAATGTATGACAGATCCAGTTCATGAGTCACAAAGATGAGAGAATATTCAGAACGCCAAGCCAGGGGCATTCTGAAAGCCAGTTAGCATGTTACATACAGAACGTGCCCAAAGTAAGTGCCAGAGTCTTGAAAAGAATCATCAGTGGCTTTTTTTGGAAGTGATGTAATACAAGATTTTAGAAAAGCCACAGAGAAGATAGGGGTTATGTCTTTCTTTCTTCTTTCTTTCTTTCTTTCCTTCCTTTCTTTCTTTGGGGTTATGTCTTTTATTTTTTTTAAAGATTTTATTTATTTGAGAGAGAGAGAGCGAGAGAGCAGAAGCAGGGGGAGTAGCAGAGGAAGAGGAAGAAGTAGGCTCCCCGCTAAGCAGGGAGCCTGATGCGAGGCTCAATTACAGGACCCTGGGACCATGACCCCAGCCAAAGGCAGATGCTTAACCGACTGAGCCACCCAAAGGGTTATGTCTTTTAAAATCTAGTTTGAAATAACAGTTTGGGAAGTGGCTCTAAAAGACCAGTCATATGAATTAGCCAGAGGCAATTAATGAAAGACAAATTGGATAATAATATATATTCTCAAGCATTCACACATGTGCAATCCCTGGGGTAGGGTAGGGTAGGAAAGCTACTTATTTGGAATTTCAGCCAATAATAGAGACTTGGTAAAACAGTTCATGGTGAATCCATTTTAGTATAAAAATAAGAACCCTGGTTAAATATAAGAATATAAATATTAATATTGAAAATATAAATATAACTTGAACAAAACCTAGAGAAATGTGCTGGGAGAGTGGAGATAGAGAAATGTATAAAGGTGCCATGGTTTTTATGTTTATTGGTGGACAATAGAGTTTGTAATGACTTCAACCTTATACACTAGAAAACTTTAAAGGAATGATTCTAGAATAAAAATTTATAGTAAAGAAACATTTATTGGAATGCTAGCAGCTTTCTCATTTTTGCTTCAGATTGATTTTCTTCAGCAAAATTCAACTAAAGTAAAACTTGGCATACCTTATTGAAATAAGCTGCAGCATGATCCATTTTTAATTATTTATATGTCTACCTATTAAAAACAGTTCAACAAATATTTATTGAGTACTATTAGGACCCCCTGTATTTTATTGGTGTTGAGAATACAGCAGTGAATAAAATGAACCAAAATCATTGCCTTCAGTAAGTTATGTTTAGGTGAGGTGGCAAGAAGTGAAATATGCACCAAAAAGGTTGTGTATTTAACAGTACATTGGCAGGTGATGAAGAAAAAGCAGGAGGAAGAAGGCTCCAGCAAGGGAAAACTGAAAGGTTAAGTACAATAACTAGAGTAGGCCAGACTGAGCAGTTGGTGTGCGTGCCAGGAAGAGAGTCATGGGAAGACAGCGACAATGAGGAGATTTCCCAGAAGTCCAAAGAAGGGAGTGCTGGAAGAGGCCATTGGAACGAGAACAGAACTAAAAGAGGGGTAAGAAATGCCAGCAGTCGAGGGTAGAGGGTTGCGGATTATAGATCACTTAGGGACTTGTAGGCCATTTAGAGCATTTTAATTTTGTATTCTGAGTAAAAAGGGAGAGCTACTAGAGAATTTTGAACAGAAGACTGACATCTACCTGTATTTACACCAATCTATCTTTGCCTATATTTGTATATATTTATATATGCATGCATCTATATTGATTGACTTTGCTTGAGGCACATACTGCACTGTCCGAATCTTTTGGCCGGGATTATTATTTCATTTGGATTAATTTAGTGTTTATACCTGTGATAGGGGCAGAGAGTTACTATAATCAATTATTAGTGTTATTACTTAACACTTATTAGACCCACCCAGTAAGTGTGAAGGAGGTAAAAATTGCTGTTATTAGTGAAAAGGAGGGAAAAAGCTGTAATGTTGACTGAGCGGTCATAAACAGCTGCTAGCTATAGAGAGAGCTGAAACAAGGATGGGAGGCAGGTAAGGGGCCTAAAGATTAGGTTCCCTTGAGTCCACGGTGGCTCTCTAGCATGCACCTCTGACCAGCAGCATTGCCATCACCTATAAACTTGTTGGAAAAATAAATCCTCAAGCTTCATCTCAGATCCACAAAATCAATTACTCTGCTGGTGGGGCCTAGTACTCTGTGTTTCAACAAGCCCTTCTGATGATTTTATTTTTTAAAAAAGCTTTATTTATTTGAGAGAGAGAGAGCAGGAGCAGAGGGGAGGGTCAGAGGCAGAGGGAGAAGCAGGCTCCCCGCTGAGCTGGGAGCCCGACGCGGGACTTGATCTGAGGACCCTGAAATCATGACCTGAGCCAAAGGCAGATGCTTAACTGACTGAGCCATCCGGGTACCCACCTCCTGATCATTTTAATACACACTAAAGTTTCAGAATTGATGGCCTATATAAATAACGTACTTGATGTTTATACGTAGTCTCGGTTTACCGATACTGACACTTTGTATCTATGATAAAAGTTCCAGTAATTAACAAAGTATGATTTCAGTGGTGTATACCCACTGTGTCTATTGTCAGATAGTAGAGGGAACGGTTCTAGAGAAAGGGGGTAGCTTGCTGAAGACCTTGGACTCAGATTTCCTGCCTTCTCCTCTAGGGATAACCTTAAAACCAAGATCCAAAGTGCATGTACACATACACTGGGGCACTATGCTACATGGTGGAATGTCTAGGACTAATAAAGTTTATAAAATACTAAATGTAAGATAGTAACTGGGTAATGGTGATAAAGGAAGCCGCAGAGGGCCCAAGTTATAGTTAAAACACAAACAAATAATAACGAAAGAAATATTTGAAAATAGCAGTTCTTAAGGCATAATAGGAATGGGATGCCCGGTGCCCACACAGAGCTTAAAAATAAGTTAGTAACTGGGTGCCTGGGTGGTTCAGTTGGCTATGCATCAACTCTGATTTTGGCTCAGGTCAGGATCTCAGGATCGTGAAATCAAGCCCCACATCCAGCTCCACGCTGGGCATGGAGCCTGCTTGAGATTCTCTGTCTCTCTCTCCTCTGCCCCTTCCCCCACCCCCCTGCTTGCTCTCACTGTCTCTCTCTCTCTCTAAAAATAAAATGAATAAGTCAGTAACTGATTATAACTATTTCTGACTGACACCCTATGTAGAGGAGATAAGATCAAGCTGAGCCACTTCAACTTCACAGGTTGTCTCCATGAACACTGCTGGGAGCTTCTCTCCTCTTCACATAACATGCCAAGGGCTGGCAATCACCACTGCCTAATTATAGAACTCCGCTGAGCGGGTAAAGAAAACTGTTAGTCATAAACAGGCTAATGGGTATTCAAATAAAGCCTCCTGTATATGCTAGGTAAAATATCAGAGGGAGATAAATCTTATTTGAATGATGAAATATTTATCTTATTTTCTTTATTTTTTTCATATATGTGGTTTTCTGCAGCATGAAAAAATTATATTTTGTAATTTTAAGGAATAAATTTTATTGAAGTGTAATGTATTTTGAGAAGTGTACAGATACATTTTCACAAAGTGAAACTCTTGTGTAACCATAGTATAGAATGAGACATAAAATATTACTCTATTTAAAAAGCTCCACTTGTGTTTTGTCCCAGCAATTGGCCTCACAAGGGTAACTACCATGTTGACTTTTACCATTGTAGATTATTTTCGTGCTTTTTTTTTTTTTTAACTTTTTAAAATAGATTCATATGATACATGCTCTTTTGTCTGGTTTCTTTTGTTTAATATATTATTGCATGTAGATGTAGTGGTTTTTTTTTTTTAGTCAAGTTTTTTTTTTTTTTGTAGTTCTTATTAATCACCATATAGATATTCATTATATGAATAAGCCACAATTATCCATTCTGATATGGATGCACATTTGTACAGCGAGTACTTTCCTATTATTAATGATGCCATTATGAATATGTGCATGCATATATATGTGCTTATCTGAAGATATGTGTTGCAAATATCTTTTCCCTATCTCTGAATTGATTCTCATTATTTAGTAGTGTCTTTAGATTAGTATAAAGTCTTTGATTAATATTATTTCTTTACCTCTTTTTCTTCTCTCAAGTTCCTTATGCCCAACAATTAATCCTCCTTGAATCAATGTTTATATGTTTGTGATCGGGGAAAAGGAGATTATTTTTTCACATTGATATACAGATGACCCAGATTCATTTATTGAATATTTTTTTCTTTATTGCACTATAGTAATAATACCTTTGTCATAAATTAGGGGACCATATGCATTGGTCTATTTCCAGATCATCTGTTTTTTTCAATTACTGGAAGGGGTATGTGTAAGTTTCCACTATAGTTGTTGATTTGTTTATTTCATTAGCTGTGTCTAATTGTGCTTTGTAGCTTTTGAGTCTTATGTTAACAGCTTATGGACCCATTCAGAGTTGTATTTTTTTTCTCCTGTTGGTTTGATTGTTTTATCTTTGTAAAGTTCACTGGTGATGAATTTCTCCGATCCTATTTTCCCTTTTCTCCATTTTTTCTGTATTTTCTTGAGCAAATCAAACAGTTATTTCAAGGTCTTTGACTGCCAAATCTAGTATCAGGATCACCCATAAATCTATTACTATTTTTTGTTTTAATTTTTTAAGACTTAATTCTGAATGATATTTTCTAATCATTTGACATACTTAGTAATTTTTGTTTGAATTCTGAATACCTAACAAATTACAGAGGCTGGTTATGATATCTTACTCTAGAGAGATTCATCCTTTCTCTGCTAGACAGCTAGAGTGGGGGATAATAACTGTTATTCAATTAGAGACTGAGCTAAATTGAGTGTGGTTTGCAGTTTTACTAAATTTCTGCTTACCTAAATTGTAGGTCTCCAGGGATTAAAAACTGAGATCCTGGTTTGTTGACATTTGCCATCCTCCTGGCAAATACCAACCTATAATCCTTGTCTCTGTCTCATGCTGAGATTGCCAGCAACAAAGTTCTGCTTTCAGAAGCAATCTGCAGGTTTTTCTGTCTCCCAGAAGTACCCTTTGCCAGCCAGACTAAAGCCCAGACACCTACCCTCTTGCTCTGAATCCCATCCGTAATTATCTTATGTACTCAAGGAAAACGCAACTGCAGTCTCTTCACATTACTGCAACTCTTCATCCTCCAGAATCTTAGGTTCTAATACTTGATACTTCATCATCAGTATAAGGTTTTTCTTAAGTTTACGGCTTTTAAAATTGTTCTAAAATGATCTCTTCTTCATACATGTAAGTGAAAGTTCTCTTTCCCGAACTTTTTTTCATGTTACTAAAATTTAAATATATTTTTTTAAATTATTTATTTATTTATTTGAGAGAGAGAGAGAAAGCACGTACATAGGGAGAGTGAGAGGGAGAAGCAGACTCCCCACCAAGCAGGGAGCCCCATGCAGGGCTTGATCCCAGGACCCTGAAATCATGACCTGAGCCGAAGGCAGACGCTTAACCGACTGAGCCACCCAGGTGCCCCTAAAATTTAAATATTTTAAAAAGTATTGTTTGATCCAAAATATGACACTAGGATTATTTTTAAAAAGCCAAAATTTTGTTTCTCCACTATCAATTAGCATCGAAACTTGTTCACAACAATAGGAATGACTTTTCTCTTTGATCTCTTCCTTACATTGAAACATATAAACTTTATCACAGATAGATGTGGATTCAATAGCAATTGCAAGTGAGAACTATTAAACTTAAAATAGTTTATACAAAATGGAAATATGTTGAACTATTGTATAAACAATAGCTTATACAAAATGGAAATATATATATATATACATACATAGTGCTGGAGATCGTCCACTTCTTACCTAGCCAAATACAGTGGATTATTCATTGTTGCCACGGTTCTGTATTTCTCTAACCACCTTTTGTCTTTGCTTCACTGTTTCTCTTTTAATACAAATATCATTTTTCCTACGTTAGCTGACTTTCCTACTTTATTCTGACTAATTAAAGATAGCTACAGGGCACCTGAGTGGCTCAGGCGGTTGAGCGTCTGCCTTTGGCTCAGGTCATGATCTCAGGTCCTGTGACTGAGCCCTGCATCAGGCTCCCTGTTCGGCGGGGAGTCTGCTTCTCCCTCTGCCTCTCCCCTCTGGTCGTGCTCTCTCTCTCTGTCTCTCTCTCTCTCAAATAAATAAAATCTTAAAAAAAAATAAAGACAGCTACAGTATTTCCACAATGTATTAGCCTTAAAACTTTTGATCCCGGAGACGAACCCTGAGAGACTGTGGACTCTGAGAAACAAACTGAGGGTTCTAGATGGGACGGGGATGGGGGGAGGGGTTAGCCTGGTGATGGGTATTAAAGAGGGCACGTACTGAATGGAGCACTGGGTGTTATACGCAAACAATGAATCATGGAACACTACATCAAAAACTAATGATGTATGTATGGTGATTAACATAACAATAAAATTAAATTAAAAAAAAAAACAACTTTTGATCCCAAAAGAATGACAGTACCATGCCTCTCTATCAAACAAATCTCAGAACAAAATTGATTGTTTTTGTCTAGACTATAGGGAAACTGGGTGCCATGTTTAGTCATTCTTTCCACTCTTATGAGCATGTATTTGGCATGACAGTGTGATTAAACCTTCAATGCTTCATGACAACGTGATTAAGGAATCACATGGGGTAGAGCTGAGGAAGTTGCTCATCCGAGAGAGTATCAGGCACGGAAGTAGAATGGGTGGCCACTGTGTCTGTTCAGCATTCTTTGCTACTTACAACTATTTAATATATCCTTATCCCTGATAATTATGTCCAAAGTACTGTACATCACATGCAGACACTTTTTAGTTAACTTTGAAACTCATTTTCTCTATTTCTTCCTGTTGGAGGAGGCCATCAAAAAAATATGACTGCTAGTTGACCCACGAGCTGGACCTGGGCAACTGGAGGCTCCTTACCCCTCCCCTGCCCTTAAAATGTATTTTCTGCCCACCATTCCCACAGTGGGAGCCATTTTCAAGGACAAAACTGAGAGAGCAATGTGTTGTTGAGACCTGCCCACTTGGACTGCAGTCACTATTCAGCCCAATACTGCCACCATCTGGATGGAAACAAGAACAAACCACAGCTTCCAGTGGGCTGAAATTCACTCATGAACCCTGGCCATTAAACCTTTGCCCTGATAATTACGCTGGTCTAGAGGCTGTGGCTTGGAGAATAGGAAGCCAAGGGATGGGTAATCATGAATAGTGCCATTGTGGGGTCAGGATATGCAGACAGACATTCTGTGTTCACTTGTGAGAGCCTGAAGCAATTCTTACTGTTTTTACATTCTGGCTCATAAGGCAATGACACCCCCTGGCAATCAGAAAGCCAGTGCCCATGGGGCACCTGGGTGGCTCAGTCGGTTAAGCATTCAACTCTTGATTTTGGCTCAGGTCATGATCTCAGTGTCGTGAGATGGAGCCCTGCGTGGCATCTGCTTATCCTACCCCCCTCTCAAACTCAAAAAAAGAAGAAATGAAGAAAGAGAGGGAAGGAGGGAAAGAAGGAGGGAAGGAAGGAAGGAAGAAAAGGAAGGAAGGAAGGAAGGAAGGAAGGAAGGAAGGAAGGAAGGAAGGAAGGAAGGAAGGAAGGAAGGAAGGAAGGAAGGAAGGAAGGAAGGAAG